>NW_013665989.1:611998-621462 GCF_000517525.1 Limulus polyphemus
AATTGTTATTATACTATTGTCCATAAATTAAGGAACAAATTGTTATTATACTGGTGTCCATAAATTAAGAAACGAATTGTTATTATATTGATGCCCACAAATTAAGGAACAAATTGTTATTATACTAGTGTCCATTAATTAAGAAACAAATTGTTATTATACTGATGTCCACAAATTACGGAACAAATTGTTATTATACTGATGTCCATAAATTAAGAAACAAATTGTTATTATATTGATGCCCACAAATTAAGGAACAAATTGTTATTATACTAGTGTCCATTAATTAAGGAACAAATTGTTATTATACTGATGTCCACAAATTAAGGAACAAATTGTTATTATACTGATGTCCACAAATTAAGGAACAAATTGTTATTATACTATTGTCCACAAATTAAGGAACAAATTGTTATTATACTGGTGTCCACAAATTAAGGAACAGATTGTTATTATACTAATGTCCATAAATTAAGGAACAGATTTTTATTATACTAGTTTCCATAAATTAAGGAACAAATTGTTATTATACTGGTGTCCACAAATTAAGGAACAGATTGTTATTATACTAATGTCCATAAATTAAGAAACGAATTGTTATTATACTAGTGTCCATAAATTAAGGAACAGATTTTTATTATACTAGTTTCCATAAATTAAGGAACAAATTGTTATTATACTGGTGTCCACAAATTAAGGAACAGATTGTTATTATACTAATGTCCATAAATTAAGAAACGAATTGTTATTATACTGGTGTCCACAAATTAAGGAACAGATTGTTATTATACTAATGTCCATAAATTAAGAAACGAATTGTTATTATACTAGTGTCCACAAATTAAGGAACAAATTGATATTATACTAGTGTCCATTAATTAAGGAACAAATTGTTATTATACAAGTGTCCATTAATTAAGGAACAAATTGTTATTATACTGGTGTCCACAAATTAAGGAACAGATTGTTATTATACTGATGTCCATAAATTAAGGAACAAATTGTTATTATACTAGTGTCCACAAATTAAGGAACAGATTGTTATTATACTAGTGTCCATAAATTAAGGAACAAATTGTTATTATACTAGTGTCCACAAATTAAGGAACAGATTGTTATTATACTAGTGTCCATAAATTAAGGAACAAATTGTTATTATACTAGTGTCCACAAATTAAGGAACGAATTGTTATTATACTGATGACCACAAATTACGGAACAAATTGTTATTATACTGGTGTCCATAAATTAAGGAACGAATTGTTATTATACTGGTGTCCACAAATTAAGGAACAGAAGTATAATAACAATTTGTTCCGTAATTTATGGACATCAGTATAATAACAATTTGTTCCTTAATTTGTGGACATCAGTATAATAACAAAGTGTCCATAAATTAAGAAACAAATTGTGTTGAGCACTAACGATTTGTTCCTTAACTTATGGACAGTAGCGTATTTTTCATTTACAAAACCATTAACACAACTTATCAAATTATTAATAAAACAACGTAGGTATTCTTCATCAGAATAATAATGCGTTCTTCTGTATTAAAATTCTGTGGATCAGACAATAATCTGAGACAGAAGAAAAAAGAATATTCAGTTTGTTTTGTTTCGTCACGCAAACCTAAACAAGGACTGTCTGCGCCAGTCGCACTTAATTTTGAACTGATAAGCTATAGAGAAGGCAGCTCGTCAATAGTATCATCCGCCAACGCTAGGGCCACTCTAACCAAATAGTAGAATTTAAATATCACAATAATCCACAATTCCAATGTGTACAGTGAGACTTTTCTTGCAACTGGATGCGAGCTAAGGACCATTCGATCCACTAGGCTACGTCCGTCCCTGAAAAAAAAATTGTCTCTGTTATGATGTCAGTTAGCCTGTTCTTATTTATTTCATTTTTCCAAGTGTTGATGTAAGCTGGAAACTATGAAGTAGTGGTGAAAATGCGAAAGTTATGTAGAATCCACGAACCATCCATAAAATTTATTATCAAATAAATTCTCAGTTCGGGTTTTGGTCAAACGATGACTATAGGGTTCTCAAAATGCTGCATGAAAAAATGATTTTTAATAACTTATATCCTGTTTCGACTGAAATATTGGTTTGAACTACTATAAGACTCGTAGATTTTTCTTATGTTTATCACAATAAAAACAATAACAATAAGTTTTTATTTTATTTTCCTTGCGCGTTATGAACTGGTTGTTTTGAGCTTGTAAATGAAACTGAATAGAGTCGAATTAGCTTCCCTTTTTTGTATGAAAATAAAATACATTAGAATATAGTCACGTGTAGATAAATCGTACTCCGATTGTCTATCATTCAACCAATCACGTAGTGCCACACCAGTATAATTATCTAAAAAAAGTAAAAACAGCGAAATTATACCGATCATTAGGTTGGTGGATGCATACATGGTTCTCAAAACAAAAATTACACATGACAAATTTGTAGAAATCAAAGTTTGGGCTCATAAAGGCTACTCACTGCGACATATTTAGGCAAAGTTTCATCTTTCAGTAGAAGTCGTATGGAAACGTTGAAGAGAACATGTGATACAAGATTCGTTGTTAACAGAAGTGGTTGATATAGAAAATCCAAAGTTAATGTTAAAGCACTCTATATATACATATAAATCAGGACTAAAAATTACCCTAGTAACAAACATAGCCAATTTAATATACTGTTTTTACATTAGTACTTTAATTATCAGAATGCATTATTTTATCAGTTAGGAGTCTCTGTTAGCGATGTTTTTAGCCGTCATCCCAATGATATCTCACGAGATTGGGCCAAATTAGAAGATTTACTTAGCCTTAAATCCATATTCTAAACTAAAAAACATACAAAATAATCCTTATAATAAAGCGAACAATAATAGATATAAATAAATATTCTAACCAATACTGATAATGAAAGTAACATCAAAGGAAGAATTGACTTGAAATGTTTGAAATTATTTTGATTATACGAAATATTTGAAAGTTTGTGAAAGAGATGTTTCAAATCAATATTGTTTATTTCGTTGAATCGCGTTTATAATTGTATGATCCCTTTTTGATACCATTAACACACGAACAGCTGATTTTTTTAATGCTTTAAGAGCAAACAATAGTATACCGTCAGAGAATAAAAATTATACAAAATTATCTCTTCATTCATGTGACAAACTATCCTGGCCAACATACACAACGTTATCATGTAATGATTTCTGGCTACTTAACAACGTTAAAAATACGTACTAAATATATATACCTGCTTAATTTGATTATAATGTGTGCTTTGTACACTAAGACGGATGAAATTATTATTCAAAATTAAAGATGTATGAACTGTCAAATACTAGTCTGCGGACTTACAACGCTAAAAACCGGGTTTCGATACTCGTGGTGGGCAGAGCACAGATAGCCCATTGTGTAGCTATGTGCTTAACTTCAAACAAACAAACAAATGTTATTAGAAAATTAAAGATATATGAACTGTTAAATTCTAGTCGGTATTAGAAAGGCACAGTGTGTGGACTTACAACGCTAAAAATTAGGTTTCGATACCCGCGGTGGGCAGAGCACAGATAGCCCATTGTGTAACTTTGTGCTTAACTTCAAAACATACAAACTATTGACATATATGTAATTTATTCATATGTAATACTCTTCATTGTGTGTGTGTATATAATTGAACTACACTTGATCTTCTTAAAAGTATCAATTACTTTACTTTGTAAAATGTACAATTAATTAAACAAGACAGTTTAAAAAAACGTAAGCATCACGATAACGACTGTCGTTGCTTCAAATTATAGTACTTTTACAGTTCCGAGGAAACATTACATTTGTTTTTGTTTCCTTTAACAGGACATTAATCGCTTTCTAGAATAGATTTTATTCATACTCACACTATTATTTCTCGGTTTCTATTCATTCTTGTATATTTTATTCATTTCCTGTAGCTGTTGTTTTATCTTATTGCAAGGCTACACCATTCATTATATACACGCTGTCCACCGCGGGGAATCGAACCCCGGATTTTTACATTGCAATCCATAAAATTACCGCTAACCCATAATGAGACGTGCCTACAGCGTCATCTAGAAATTCTGAAAAGTGTATGTGATCATTTCTTTTAATTACTTGTTGCTGTGAAAGTGACTCTCTATTGTTGCCACAGTAATTTTTAAACTACCAAATTTTAATTTAGCTTTACACATCATTCAAGTTCCCTTGACAGTTCTTTTTATTTTTGAAATTTTTGGAATATTTTATTTGATTTTTTTCTCGTCTCCCATTATTATAATGTTTGACTTTGATTCTTGATTTACTTTGACACTTTGAACCATGGCCGATGAGGAAGTATTTTATCTAATTTTGCAACCTAAACTTTACTTGCATTGCTCTTGACTTTATCCATGAGATCACAAATAAGTTCATATTAAGGGCTCAAAACTATTCGTACTTACATATCTATCTATACATATATGTTTCTGTGGTAGAAATGTATACTCGTTCAGTACTCACGATAAGTTTGTTACAATCAGATACCAATTTCGTTGCCATGGTTAGCAGCGTATACGATAACCTACGATTTATAACTAAGCATTTAGTAACTAAAAAATAAGAGATTGGTATTACGAGTTACTTAGTAACTAAGAAAAAAGAGTAACAACCAATTAGTTTTCACCCTTCGGTTACCGAAACACAGGACGAAAATTAACTGGTAGTTCGTTAGTAACGAATTAGTAATTAGATTTAGGTGTTCGTGAAGACTACTAATCATGACAACGTATATACGCTGATCGCAGATTGGGTTTCATTGAATTTTATATATAATTCATGTTTTGCGATAGAAGAGATAATTTATCGGGCTGGGGATCGGAAGGTCCATGTTCGAGCCGAGATATACTGCCTAACACGCTCCACATTTTCAGCTATGGGGCATTATAAGTGTGACAGTTAATCCTGTTGTTCGATCAAGAGTTTCGACGTAGATGGCCTGTGCTGGTAACTGTTTGCCTTCCCTTTGGGCAGCAATTCTAAATAGGTCTGGCTATGCCTGAGCCTTAGCCCACGTGTTACATAAGGTTTTGTTTAGTTTGAAAATCCCAAGATCATTTACACAATATAAAAGGACTTACCTTCTCCAATAAATCATTATATAACACAGTAACTCAGGTGCGTTATGTAAAGTTCCAGTGGGGGAGGGGGTTTAAGATAGATAAACAACAAAGCAGCATGATACTGAAGCCTTTACACGTCATATGTAAACTCCTTTTCTATCGAACTAAAAATTTCATGTTTTTACTTCTTCTTTTTTTAAGTTTAACGACTTTTATTTTAACATTTTATCCTATAAATGTGACCTAATGAAGAGGAAAAAATGTAAAAATAAATTTAGCTAAATAATTTCTGTTGAAGCATTAGTTTTTTTAAGTGCTTTAAAATATACAGAATTGAATCCACGGACGTGCTTTCAGCTTCCACTTAAATTTTATACCGTATTCGTCATGATAGAAGCGACTCTTTTTGTTTGATGTTTTACCCACCTAAAAATTTTATAATACATTCTTTAATGTATTCAATGTTTGTCTGGTTATAAAATCACTGGTTACAAAACAAGAATTTGTTTGCTAGATTTGAATTTTGCGCAAAGTTACACGAGGGCTCTCTGCGCTAAGTCGTCCCTAAGTTAGTAGTGAAGGACTAGGGGGAAGGCATCTAGTCAACACCACCCACCGCAAACTCATGGGCTTCTCTTTTACCAATATTATAACGCCCCCAAGTCTGAAAGGGGCGAGCATGTTTGGTGTGAAGGTGATTCGAACCAGCGACTCTCAGATTGGTAGTCGAGCACCCTAACCACAAAACAAGGAACCGGATTAAATAGGGAATGAGTTATACAAAATAAAAGTCGCATGAAAAAAAAGGAGGGATGGGTTTCGAAAGAAAGGCAATGTAAATTCAAATTCTGTTATCAAGAGGACAAAAATGATTTTCCCTGGATTGACAACTGAATGTGTAGTCCCGAGGATAAATAAAAAAAGGAGCCAGGGAATCCCCCCCCCTAACAAATTTCACCCTTACGATAACCAAAATTAGTTACCCAAGCAACTCGTGCATCGTTTTCTTCGCTAGTAAAACGTTTATTAGATTTATTTTTTTATTTTAGATCATTTCATTTTTCATGTTTCTGCATATGAATTCCAGAAACTTGAAAGTGTGTATTGTTGTTCAAAGAACGTTTCGTTTGATAATATATTAGTTTTCAGTAAGTATTTATACCACTTTATTATTAATAATAAATTGTTTTGGTTGTTGTTAAGCGCAAAACTACACAATGCGCTAACTGCGCTATGCCCACCACAGGTATCGAAACCTGTTTTTTAGCGTTGCAAGTCTACAGATTTACTGCTGAACTAATGGGGCGGAGATGAGGGCATTAATAATAAAAATTACAAACAGTTTTCTTGGAATTAATGCTTGGATAATTAAGTCAATTTTTTTTTACATTTCACTGTAAATTATAGGAATATAAAAGTAATGTATTTAGAAATTTCGTTATTTGCTTAACGAGTTTGCATCCTGTACTTATTTTCGGATAAACAAAAAGAGGAAAAAGGATGGAAGTACGTTGCTATGGTAATCGATCGACTGATCCCTCGTCTTTCTTCCACTGCCTGCTTCGAGAGTGCTCTCGGCATCTTTCTTTAATCACCTTTTTCTCTACGACTTGCACAAGCCAACTGTAGTTAAACGATCCAAAGTGGCTGAGATGCAGGAAACGTTTCATGATTGGTTTGATAAATAAGGCTATTTGTAAGAAAATCCTTCCAAACGAACAATGATATCACTAGCGTTATTTTATACTTGTTTTTGACATTCATATACGTGCTGCCATCTCTTGGTAAACGTATAATGACTTATTACAAACATTATTTATGTTCATAATGTAAAATAAAAAAATGGTATTACTTGATTTTAAGGCTAATGACTCTAAAGCTTATTCAATTGGAGAAATGGTTAATAGCAAAGCGAGTTTAAAATGTTGGGAGAAATAAAACTTGCATAATAATAAACAATAATAGATATTCTGCTTCATTTTCATCAGTTAAAAATTCCTTATACTCAAAATAAATAAACATATTTGATATATATATTGTTGGGTATCTGCTCGTTTGTTAATTCCGGTATAAATTCTTTCCGAGGAACTTCAGCGATACAAGTCCTTTCTTAATTAAAACTAGTTTATTGTTTCTCGATACAACTTTTAGTAATACGCAGAATTTATACAGTCAATACGTTTGCAATCTCGACAACAAAACAAATACTTTATATTACCGTCACTACCGTTCGCTTGACTCAATTATCTGTCTCTATATCTGTCTCTTCAATCTATCTATCTGTGCAGTTGTGCTAATTTTTCTCGCAGGCTTATATACTAAAAAAGAGGGTGCCTTGAACAAACTCGGGCCTCCCCAATAATTCATGATCCTTCCAGAAACTCCAGCGCGCATGCTCCCAGCTTCACGCGACTTCCGCTGTAGTAACAATATATTTAAACAAATTTAACAATATATGAAAAATTAGTATCAGTTTCACGAATAACGAGTTCTTGCGAAGTGGCAACATATTTTTCCCATTCAAGGAAATTCCTTTGTTGAATAATTTGAAAGTCAAATATTTTAATTGTTAAGTTTCTAGATATACGAGTTAATAATAGGTATAGTGCATAGGCAGCGGAAGCACTTTGAATCTTTAGAGGCATAACCCCCGAGGAACACCTTTCGCATTTGTATTGATTTGTTAAAAAGAAAAGTCATCTTAAATCGAGCCAGTAAGAATGATGGCAACTTCAATACGCCTTACATTTTTAGGCTTTATATTATACTTTTAATGTTATAGATTTTATTTTTTGAAGAGTGGCACTTTACTACTTTGCAAAAGAAATGGAGGCACGTGTCTCCAGTGCCCACTTGGTTCCATCGCCTATAGCCTAGTGAGTAGTAACCCAATAGGGGACGCTAACTTATTAAAAAAAATCAAATAACCTAAACAGAAATATTTTATATATTTTGATGCAACACTCCAGTAGATTTGTCAACCCATCAGAAGACTCATCATCTTGGAATAAGTCTCGAAGTAATACAGTAATACAGTATTTTTAATAACGTTACCAGATAACTAAATTCTTATTCAATAAATTAAATTGTAGTAGTGGATGCAAGTGATAAAACAACTGAACTTTGAAATCACCTGTTTTAACATAAGAATGTTGTTGTTTTTAATTGCGTATTACAAAAGTATGGTAAACAACAACATATATAGGTATGTATGTATCTATGTATGTACGTATATATATATACTTTTATGTGGTTTTTCTAATTTACAATTTAAAAACTCAATTTTACTTTTTTATACTTAAATAGAGATCATACTGCATGAGAAGTAAATGCTACACTTCTGTATAATGTATTTTCTTTAATTTTATTATTTGGAACTTTCGAGTGCAATTATGTTGAAAATCTTGGCTCAATTCGCTTAGCTGATAATTTTGATATTTTAAATGCAGTCTCATTGAACACTGTAATTTTGTTTGTAAAAAAAATAAATAGAAATCAGAAGCAAGTAAATGAACACTTAATAAAAAAACTTTACATTCATGTCGTTTCTATTTGGTTAATCCATTCGTTATTTACTTAGATTTATACCTTGTCCTCCTAAGCCTGCTTCGGTTGTAGTTATTAACCCTTAACACATACAAAAAACGTGGAAGTGTTCATCAATTCTAAATTCCTGTCAGCAGAAGTCTGAAACGTTTGACGAAGCTCTTGAATGGTTAGTTTGTTATAAATCACCCACATCAGCAGACAGCACTATCCACTACAGAAAAACATTAAACATGTAAATCGTTATGGTGTTTGGGATCAGCCCCCAAACACCATAACGATTTACATGTATTATCGCTGATTGGCTTCTTAGTTTCGAAAAACAAAACGTACCAAGCTAAAAATAATGGCACAGAAAACGTTTTCGAGAAAGGAAAGTTTAATGATTTGTGCAAATAAAAACAAAACTTACATATGCTTATTTCTTTTTTTTTAAATGGCACCTTTCTAATTATTCTGTCAGGGGTGACAAACCGTTATACATGACCACACTTGGTTGCAAGCGTTGTTAAGAAAACAACTTTCAAAATAAATTGTTGGAAAAATATTTCGTACACTGGAGACACAGGAATGTGACACTATTAAATATTGCAAAGTAAATTTGGTCAACATAAGACATTTAGATAATAATGATAAATAAATAAAGTAAAATCACACGCGAGGTGCACTCACATTTCAAACGTAACGTTTTTATTGCTCATCAGGATCTCTACCAGCCTACTCTCAAATTGAAATTCTTTTAGGCAGGACTAGAGCAAATTAATCTATGAAATCTTTGGCGTGGTCAAACACAT
>NW_013665989.1:621472-629476 GCF_000517525.1 Limulus polyphemus
TTGAAAAACTCGGAGCCATTCTTTAAGCCACTATGCCGCAGCTAACAAAAAAAAACAACAAAAAAAAAATGAAAATATAGAGCCATGATTTATTAAAAGTCACTCTGTCGATAAATCTACTGACGACACTATTCTTCGTGTATATACTAGGGTCATTTTATTATGTAATGTCCTTCATTTTTAATTATAAAAATAAACTCAAGATTAGACTCAAGAAAAGTATTTTGTGTTACAGTTCTCCTCCAAACTTGCTGTCAAAGATGGCACAAAAACGTGGAGTGGTCCGAGTAGATACATAAGTTACATTTTTAAATATAATTATTGACTTTTAAGTTATTCAAGATTATACAGTTTAGTGATGAAAAATTCAGTGCTGTTTTTGTTACTAAGTAGTCTGTACTGATCTCAAAATTGATTTAATGTTTGTGTGTGTGTGTGTATGTGCTAAATCTCACATGAGGAAATGTTCAGGCCAGTTTAATTTGGTTTAGATATTCGGCGCAAAGCTACACAAGGGTAATGTGTGATAGCAGTCCTTACCTTCGAACTTATAGACTAGAAGAAAGGTAGTTAGTCAGTAGAGCCTACCGCCTATGATTGAACTACTTTAATCATTAATGGGAAAGCCACATAATAAAGCTTAAGGTCAAAGTCGGACTAATTGATTATAACACAATCAGTGCGATAGTTTTAAAATTTTAAATATTATGAGAAATACTATATATATAATTATACTTTGATTGTATCGTATGTGTGGCACAGCTACTAAGGCTACCTACCGCTGTCCTCAATTTTAAACTACTGACCAGAGGGAAGAAAACCAGTCAGCAACACCTTACCACCTACAATCCACACTAAAGGATTAACTGTCACTCTGATAACACACTCACAATTAAAGTATGGGAATATTTATGATATCGCAAGGAGATACTTTGATAATATTATGACTAATTTCCATGGTTTTGTTTATTTTTTAAATGTCACATAAATATGAATAGCTTCCTAAAACAGGAAATCGCAAGGATGTGTGGTATATTCCGGTGTTTAGATTTCTCTCAGTATAAAACGGTAGGGTGCGCTAACAAAGAGGCTCTAATAATATGACATCACAGAGTATGAACCTGTGTCTTTCTTAATTCTGAGTTCATCAACAATTCTGGATCAACATAGTAACATGTAAAATCACAATTTTTAATAAATGAACATAATCAAAGCGCAAACACAGTACCCTAATAGCAAACATTGTCAACTGTTGGCTACAGATGTGTTAGACAGACATAAGAGAGATGTGAAAAAGAAACCTTTTTGGGTCTCTATCTCGCCAGTCCCTTGTGAGTCCCCCCACTCTGCTGTAAATTAAAGAAAAAAAAACTAAACTACAAAATGAAAACAACCCCTGAAAATTAACGGATAGCAAACAAATGTTTAACAAAGAAATTCGTGAGCTCTTAAAGTAAGAGCCATATTAAAACTACAAAACCTAAAGTTACCAAATCTCCAAAAATCTATTAAATCTGTAACACAAAAAGCCTAATCTTAACAAAACTATTATATTCTTACAGGGGAGAACCTGGCCTTAAATACCAAAATACAATACAATACCAGAGACATACTCCTAATGGCACGAACCTTGTACACATTATATGGAACCATAAACATTCAAGCATAGAGTTAGGGAAGCCCCTGGCTATTAAACGATTCGCCGCCAAAAAAAGATAGTAGTCTATTTCGGGACATCACGAGCGAGGTTTTGTTTTGTTTTCTTTGTAGTTAAGTACATAGCTACACAATGAGCTATCTGTACTGTTCCAACAACGGGTATCGAAACCCAATTTTTAGTGTCATAATACCACAGACTTTCTGCTGAGCCGCTTGAGGGCACCAGTGAAGTTAGAGGTATCCTTCTTGCAAAAGAGCAAGTTTAATGAACAGTTATTTGTTTGTTTTTTAAATTTCGCAAAAAGCTACACGAGGGCTACGTCCCTAATTTAGCAGTGTAAAAATAGAAGAAAGGCAGCTAGTCATCACCACCCACCGCCAACGCCTGGGCTACTCTTTTACCAACGAATAGTTGGATTGACCGGGACTTTATAACGCCCCCACGGCTGAAAGGGCGAACATGTTTGGTAGGACGTGGATTCGAACCCGCGACTCGCAGATTGCGAGTCGAGCGCCCTAACCACCTGGCCATGCCGGGCCATGAACAGTTAATGGCTTCTAGTCTTGTGCGTAGGTGGAGTAAATAGAAGTTAGATTCTTTACTTGAGTGACTGTCTGAATCCAATCTTAACTGAAAGAAAAAAACAGATAGTTCAAAAATATTACGTATTAACTAAGGGAGCAGCAAACAATGGTACCGTCCTGTAACACAGATTTAATTGTAATTTGTTTTCCATTTTCTCAGAAAAAAATACTTGATAAATCCTTGTTGTAAACACTTAGGGAAGATTTGTTTCATTCTCCCCCACCAGTTCATGTGGGTAGCAATAGAGGCGTCACGTTGACAAAATGCCATAAGCTTTGAATCTACGACGTCACCTCTAGGATAAAAACAGAGTTTTTATTTCTATTTTCAAAACTAACTAGAAGATTTGCGATTAAGATAACATTAATAATCATTATAATTTCGCATAGATCATTTATTGACCAGTAATCCTATAATATAATGTAACATGTCTTTACTCCTCGTAAACGTTATATTAATAGCATACATATACGTTCGTCATTTTGACAGTGTACAAGCGGATTTTTGATGTTTCTTGGTTTGAATTTGATATCCTAGAAACAGTGAAAAGGTTGTCCTTTCTTATGTGTATCATATCGTTATTATAGTTTTGAAAGTATACTGGGGAATAAAAATACAACACTTGACAGTAATTTGTAAGACTATATCAAAGATGAAAAAGTATGACGTAAGAAGAAAATTAGGACAATTTGAAAAGCTCACAATATCCATGCCTAGCTTTTACCTGTCTCGTGCCTTACCCAGGTAAAGGGCAGTGACGCTAAAATAATATAAGTAATAGTACAGCAGCGCACCCCCAGGAGAGTTTTATATAATGTCTCAAATGAAACGTTTTTGTTTTTTCTTCTTAAGTCTTGCGCCTTTATTTGCCGGAAACAAAAAAATCTGCTTAAATATTTTCGCGATTTTTTAAAATATAAAATCCATTTATAAGTTTCTAGTAATCGTAACCACTCGGACCTGAATGAATGTAAGCTTAAATTTATGTAAAGTTATTTTTTTTCATTGATGCCAGGACTAAATATATTCCAATTGAAAAGGAATAGGTCCTTAATTTAGTGATGGTCTTTATTTCATTGAAACATAGGTCGTGTTATAATACTCTCGGTGCTAACGACCTCATAATGATGCAATTTTTAAAATGTAAACAACAGATATATATATATATACATGTATGTTAAGTAACGCACCGCTAACACTCCAAGAACCAACAATAAATGAACCACACTGTTTCGTTCAGTGAACTTCGGTTTAAGTCTATTAATTAATGAACTTTTCTTTATTTTCAGTTTTTTTTTTTTTTTTACTGCTAGTCTTAGTAGATTGGAAATTGAACGAGCAAAATAGTGTTTTTGGTACATTGTAAATGTCTATTAAACATAGCTCACTGAATTTTTGTGTAAAGTAAAAACTTAAATAATAGAAACATCCATTTAATTCATATGATGGATAGGCAAACATCAATTAAAAATTTGATGAAATTTACAAAGTACAACAATTTATATAATTAATTAATCTTCATGCTTTAGCGATCGCTAAGGATGTTAATTCACCAAACAAGAAAACTAGAAATACATCACTAGATGTACCTTTTTCTTATACTCTTCTATACATTTATATATATATATGTGTGTGTCCAGTTTAGACCGAAAAAACTGCAATAGTATTGAGGCTTATGGGTGAAAAGTCTGAAACTTTGAAGCCAAATTTCTTAAATGTGCAATGAAAGTATTTTTTTGTTTTTGTGCTAGCTTGTTTGTTGAACCAGGCAGCATTTCATCTAGTAGACATTTTCTGTATATTATATATCACGCACAATGCTCCCTAGTGGCTAAGAGGTATGACTACGAACTTATACCGCTAGAAACTGGGTTTCGATATTCGTGGTAGGCAGAGCACAGATAGCATATTGTGTAGCTTTGCACTTAACTACAAACAATCACGCACAATACCTGTGATCGAAACGATGCTTTTTAACATTAAGTACCACAACTATATTTTTATAATAAAACCTTATGGAAGTTCATATGAATTGAAAATTACTTGATACATAACAATATTTATCTTACACCCCGCCAGTGCCTTAGAAGCAAGTCTGCAAGCTTACGACGCTAAAATTCGGGTTTCGATACCAGTGGTGGGAAGAGCACAAATAGCTCATTATGTAACCTTGTTTTTAACAACAACCAAACCAAATTACTTTACACCAATATTGTACTTGCTTGCACGTGTGAATAGTATATTGCTTCGTTTAAAAATTGTTCTCATTAAAACACCTTTTCTGTTTTGTACAAAACCTAATACAGTCTAGAGATACTAGGACGTGAGAAATATAAACATGATTTTTTTCTAAATAATAAACGTTTGTCTTTATCTCTTTTTAAACACGTTTCCAGTAACATTATTTCAACATTATTAAAACAAAAGCTCATAAAATAAAAAAGATAGCTTCTTAGTATTCTGTAGTAATAATAACATCCAGTCTCTACTTCTCCTGGGAAAACCTTTTGTTGTTTACGTCTATTAAGAGTTAACGAGAGAGGGCAAGCTCCAACTCCATCGAAAGGAAAACAATCACCTCGGATCTTCAGCTCCATTATTTTGAAAGCAGTTCCTAGAAAAGCTTCACACTGTTTAACACTTGGTGCTTCCCAGGCAGTCGTAGCGAGATGATAAGAGGACTGTTGTTTAATAAAAGGCCCTTTCACTGAGCATTAAAAGCTTAATAGAATCATCAAGTGGTAACTAGAAGAACCTTTTAGTTACTTCTTTTTTAGTGTTTATTAAATTCAACTATAAGCAAAAGTAATACACTATTAACATGGCAACTTCACCTGTTCAACTTGGAAAGATTCAATGATAGAGACAAATTTTAAATATGTAATCGATATAGAAATTAGTTGAAAAGTACTCATTAAGCTGCATTGCATATATATATATAATTTATTGTTTAACATATTGTGTAATATTGTGTACTATTAGTTACCTTATATATATATATAATGTAAACATAAACATTATTTAAACAGTTAAGTTAATGTTTACATTAAAAAGGAAGAACTGCTTTGCAAACACCAAAATCAAATCTATGATGAAATGTAACATATCTATAATACAAAACAAACCTTAACCAAAACACTTCACAAGAAAACAAAGTCACCAGGGCACAGGCTATAATTTGTGGTATAATATGTGTCATTGTTTTTAGAGGTGACTGCAGAAGTAGGAACCACATAGTGGTGGGAATACACCGTCTTAACTTCCGTTCGCAAAGTCTCATATGCAAAGAAATAATAATAAAAGAATAGAAATAACACAAATAAAATATAATAAGAGAGTAAGATGTGGGTGCTCAAGCCCACAACGTCCCACATCTATATCACCCTTTACTGCCTGCAGAAAGTTGTGGGAAGGTGGCTGCTCTCAGAAGAAAAGAAGCGAAAATATAGAAGAAAAAGAGGGTCCCTTCTGAAGTTGACGTTCCAACACCCACAACGGTAGTAAGAGCACATGTCTTATACTCCACATTACAATCTGTGCCCTGGTGATTTTTGTGTTCTGCAGCATTTTGGTTAAGGCTTGTTTAGAAATATATATATATAGCTGAAATGTGTTGTTTAATCTAGTGTATAATATTTTGTATTACTGCTAAGATTAACTGAATGACAGTCAGCAGCTTATTCTTTTTCTTTGTTTTTCATTATCTGTTTTTGATACCGGAATGAACAATAAAACTGACATAGTACCTCTCTCCCTCTATATTTCCACTAAAAAGAACGGTGTTATATATAGAATCCAGCATAGATGTGGCACATTAGTTTAAGGATTTCATGCCAAT
This sequence comes from Limulus polyphemus, assembly GCF_000517525.1. Lineage (NCBI taxonomy): Eukaryota > Metazoa > Arthropoda > Merostomata > Xiphosura > Limulidae > Limulus > Limulus polyphemus. Next base: position 627,556 of record NW_013665989.1, read on the forward strand.
CGTATTAGCACATGTTGAACAATAAGTTTCTTTTGTAATGTTTCATTACAGTATTTGGATAGTTCCATCTCTGTTATTTTTAATGTTGGAAATATAATTTTTTGCAGAAATAACTTAATAAGTAACTAAATCGTTCTTTTCAAAGCACAAAGTTCGTTTTAACGTCAAAACGGTGGTAACTGACTTTGGTAATGTTCTCAATAAGATTTCCTATTTTTTACTTGACAGTCTTTTTATTCCACAAAATATCTCGTTTTATACTAATATTACACGTAATTACTTATTCTGTGTATACACAGGGTTCAATACATTTATATTAAAACGATTTCGGAGCCTCACTACGTTGTTACAAATCATGTCACCACGTCTCGTCACACTCTATCTGATGACCGTGCGTCTTGACAATAGCCCTGTAGCATAGTTTCCATTACAAAATACTACATCATTACGCTGTAATGTCCAAAGCACATCAATCCTCCCAGTAGGTTTCTATAATCCATCTAATATACAAGGACGACTGTTACCAAGCGCCTGTTTCAACAGTCCAGTTGCCCAAAACCTAATAGATACTGCATCCAGCGACTTGACCTGTATGTCTTTGTATGGAATAGTAGGAAAACAAAATTCATTTGGCACCTGTTCAAAACATGCAATAGATGAACAGATAAGTAATGAAGCAACTTGCGTACACATGTCATACGTCACTTTTCTAGATCTTTCTTGATTAAGTTGGGTACTGTTGCCTGGGCAAATGGACAGCTTTAGCAACTCACCATTGTGTTTGTGGGTTCTCACCTGTTACATGACGTCGCCCTTTGCTTAAAATGGATGAAGTATGAGTTATTACAGGTTTGTTCTGGATGGCACTGGGAACCCTAGCTGATCTATATTCCATTATTTTCTGTGACGTTAAGCCATTAAGTACACACAGGATACTGCCATATTTTAAATTTGAAATCTCGAATCTGATCACATCTTTGATCTGAGTTAAAGTTTTTAGCAGATATATAAGAGATGTACTATACCAATTTTATTAATTTGTTTATAAGAAACAGATAATTAGTGTAAAACTAAAAGTTGAGTAGCTGATTATAATTCAGTTAATCGTAGTAGTACACTATTATACAGTAGGGTGATAAATATTAATTTAAGTCATGACAACAATTTGCTTGTTAAGTGGCCATGCAAATACTTATGAAAGGACAAGCTGTAAGAATGTTAATGAAAAATTAAGGAATAGTATTGAAGTGTCCACACCATTTGGAGAAGGAATAGTATTGAAGTGTCCACACCATTTGGAGATTGCATGTATTGACCTTTCTATAATTTATATTCCATTTTAATTATCTTCATATGGAAACAGAAAAAACACCTATATATAATAGTTCATTTAATGATCATAATGAAAAGTGCTGCAGAAAGGTAAGAATATTAATTTGAATTTCTACAATAGTAATGGTTAAACATAGTTATTATGTAGAATAGTATATAATCCTTTAAAACCAAACTTTAGTGAAACAAATAGATAGAATAACTTATAAAGTTAGACATGAAATTTAAACTATTTTATATTATAAATTATTTAGAGATTTAAAAAACGTCCATTTCAGAGCAAATACATGTAAAACTATATTATACAATATATTAACTATAAAAGCAAAAACTATATAACTAATTGAATATTAAATTATATCAATACATGAAATACGTATAAAATGTCAGAAAATGCAAAAAGCACATAATACAATGAAATATAGAAGTGAAAGCTATAAATAACTTAACCTCAACACCAGAAAATAAATCAAGAAGTACTGTCGAACGTTAGTAAAAAAGTACCGCAAAGATTGTATTTCTCTGTGTGTGGGCAACATTTTATATATCATGCATATTGTTACGTCTCCGTTCGTTAATTAACTTTCCG
>NW_013665989.1:629854-636013 GCF_000517525.1 Limulus polyphemus
CAATTACTCACTATCTACACACACACCACTTCCCCGTCACGTTGTCATCCTCTTTTATATACCAGACTACTCTATATCTAGTAAGCGCTAGAGCATTCGCCAAGGTACAGGATAGTTCTAGAAACGTGGCGTCACACTAGTCATGTGACTCGCTGACGCAACAATATTATAATTGTCGACATGTGTCAAAAACTGTTATGTAAACTTTGATCCCACAAATATATTAATTATGTCCTTAATAGATGTGTAGATCAGATTACAAAATATTTATTGTGATAAAATAATAATGTGTCAAAAATGAAATATTTTATGAAGAACTTTTACATTGTCAACACAGATATGATTAGGCTAAAGTTTTTATATACAATATTTAAACATACAATCAGCTATATCATTTGTCTTGTTCAAGTAACAGTTTTACTTATAAAAGGAGAATAGTAGGTGTGATAAATATTAAATGTGCAAGTGAAAACTGTCAAGTAAACATAAGTTGAGGCATAAGACATGTTGAGACTTGTATACAGTTCGATGACCTTGTCGCTCTACAGAACTGTAGTAACGCAATCTTCCTATACAAGTTTTGCAGTCACGTGACTGAAAGCAGAACTAGTTTTACCAACTGCCATTTTGGACGTAAACATGACGAGTTTCCCAACTGTAACGTTACATTGTGTACAGAAAAACTTGGCATTTAGATCATTGATTGGTATTTTATGGCACAAAGCAACTAGGCTATCTGCGCTTAGCGCTTTGACAATGGATTTAAATGAACCATCTAAACATCGGTACAGTTATGTGCACTCTTCACATGTACATAGCGAATGCAAGGCTTTTCAAGTGATATTTACACGTGCTATCCACCTTGAAACAATAGTACTCCCATTTCATCAGGTTTTTTTTTATTTGTTGTTTTAGTGATTGCTTCAGTGTTTGGTTGTTTCTGTATGATTGAGTGGCAGTTTTACCTCCTCGTAATGAGTGGGATTTTTTAATGTAAGCATAGTCCTGTTATTTCTTGAAATATTGAGAATCACACTATTACATAAAATTGGCATTTTTGTATATTGACATTCTTTAGTAGGAAAAAATTTTAATATTGACTTAATAACTCACTTTTGAAATGACGCTTCGACATTCCAATTAGACTCTGTGGAAAAAGAGTAACACACAGGAGGGACCCATTAAAAAAGTTGATAAAGTAACAACAAATATCTATTAAATCTATAAAGTAACAAATACATATTAATTATCACTCAAATTATTATTTCAATCGTACTTAATGTATCAAGCGCCTATATGCAAAGAAAAGCCAAAAACTATGGTTTTTATCATTAAATGAAGTTATAGCCTAAAGATACTTTGCAGGCTTTATGGCATAACCAGGTTTCATTCGCCCGGGCCCTTGCGCAGTTGCCCCTTTGCCTCCCCCTGTGACGGACACGATGTCGTGGTAACCAACTTTGTAGCTCAGTGGAAATTATAAGCTTACATATTTACTGAAATAGTGTAAAAAAAAGTAATTCGTAGTAATACATAGGGTGACCAGCCAATATGAAGAAACATTAATTTACTGGTATAAACTTAGTTATTAATGCCAATATTTTTTAGAATAAGAAAATTATTTTGAGTGATGCAAGTTTTCAGATTAAAATAATAATTGGAATCTTAAAGCCTAATATAAATGTTAAGCCTAAGGGAATCTTGGTGGCGCCAAAAACAGTCAGTTTTTATAAAATTTCAGATCAGTGCGTAAATTCTTTTACCCTGATAACCAAAAAATGTGCAATTGTGCATTTGCGTAATGGGAGCTACGCCCTTGACTGAACAGGTTTTGCTGCAGTAGAAACCACTTAAGTAGTGTTTACATCGAATTGCAAGCATTATGTGTCCAGAAATTTTCTGTTTCTAGTGGAAAATAACTCCTTAGAATTTCTCATTGGACTCTTGAAGTTTTTTGCCGGTGGATTTCTTTTGTTCAGATAAAAACACTAATCCAATGTTTTAATAAATTGAACTGTTGGTTTATTTCTATTAAATTTAGGTAATTTCAAATCTTTATTGCAACATACCATAGAATTTGCCACATTTGAACTTAAAGTTCGTGTTGCAAATTTAACATTCATTTTGTGCTTGTTCCATTGAATGTGCGTTGATCGTAATTTATTTCCTAGGTGTAATCCTTCGTGTTCAATTTATGTAAATTAGCTATGAATTGCTATATATTATATTAACTTTTTCCACTTTTCAAAAATTTCTTATGTGCAAAAGTTTTTCGAATGAATTTTATCATGTGGCATATATCAAGTACAACATACATTTTGCGTGTTTCATTGTTAGAACGTAAAAACCTTAGCTGCAAGTTTTCTCGCACCATATTGCCACTCAGTTCTTTCAACATGAAGAAGATGGTTTAACAAAAATAAGTTACCACGGTTGTGATATCAACATCTGACAGATTTTGTAGACATGTTCTCACCATGTCGGGCTATTGATAAATATCCAACACCCATCTTTCACCTGCTGTTCAGAGAAACAACCATAAACGCAAGTACATCACTGACAATAGGAGTCGCATCTGCTCTATTTGCAAAAACATAGGCAGTTTTTACCATCAACTTCTACAAGTTTTCTTATGGTCATTTCATCTTGCATTTAAAGCACAAATTACCTTAATGGTTCCCTATGGGGGGCTACTTGTTTTAATACGTTAAATGCTTTTTCTGTAAAGCCTGGTGCCCCATTAATGCTTTGTTGCCACCTTCGAATAAGATGAATATGGTAGAGCAAGATTGTAAGCTGTAGTGGACTAAAATTATAGTGTAAAGACAAAAAAAGCTGCAAAAGTGGAGAATATGCTTAGGGAATCTTTCTGGTTTCTATTGTTGAGCATTACCCTTATAAGAAATTTCTAAACGAAAGTGCCAATTAACATATCAAAACCATTGGTGGGTTTTAAATTTTCTTTTTTTTTAAGATCTTGTATAGACAATTTTTAACAACAACTTTTCACATCAAAAGAATAGGAGTTTAAAATAAACTAGTTTTTTTTTTGCTGTATTCAAATGTTTAATTCTTTTTCATTTCATTGTTACAGGACAATCACTCACATGGTAGCTATGATCTAGAAACATTGTTCTGTAACATTTATTTCAATTTGCCTTCTGTAACTTTATTTGGCCACATATTAACACTCCTCATCTCTTTTTGATTATGTATAGTTATATAATATAATCCTTTTTACTTTAGTTAAATGGATCTGAAGCATGGTATATGGATCTGGTATATGTGAACTGGAAACATCTAGTCTTTGTACTGATGTCCTCTTTTCGGCCAGTTTTTTTTTTCAAGTAAACCTCACCATATAATAATCCCCTCAGTGGCACAGCGGTGTGTCTGCGGACTTAAAACGCTAGAAACCGGGTTTCGATACCCGTGGTGGGCAGATAGCTCATTGTGTAGTGTTGTGCTTAACTACAAACAAAACAAACCACATAATAAAATAAATAATTTACTAAGGCAATTTATATTTTAACAATTATTTCATGATACGGACTACCTTCTTTATTGCTTCATTATTGTAATTATAATTATTTATAATTAAGTAAACTTCTACAGAAATGTACTAGTGCCACTTAAACTTAAAGAAATTGTAAACTATCTAGAAAGATATAGCAATGAGAAGGAGAATAACGTTAATTGTGGGTTTTATTTTTAAATAGCAATGGGATCATAATTGCTTGATACCTTTTAAAAATTTTTCACCGACTTTACATAGATTTTGTATTTAATCAGATATGTAATAAATTACGATGAGTATTTAATTTCAAGCATAATAACAATTTTACGTTGATTATTTTCTTGGCAGTACTATAGGTCTTTGTGTGATATCAATTTATTTATTTAATTTCGTTAGAAAACTTGTATAGCAAAAGAATTAAATGTAATAGCGAAGTCAAACAACACTAGACAGCTGAACATCAAAAGGTTTTTCAGAAGAAACAATTAACCTAATTTTCAGCAATCTAAAGAATATTTGAATAATTCGAACAGCATGTTACAAGTCATGATGATAATACAGCTTTTCTAGATGGCCAGAAATTGAAAATATAATGAGCACAGCATTATCTCTCAAACAAACATTTTGACCAGTTCTATCAAAATAGGCCCGGCATGGCCAGGTGGTTAGGGCGCTCGACTTGCAATCTGAGAGTCGCGGGTTCGAATCCCCGTCCCACCAAACATGCTCGCCCTTTCAGCCGTGGGGGCGTTATAATGTGACGGTCAATCCCACTATTAGTTGGTAAAAAGAGTAGCTCAAGAGTTGGCGGTGGATGGTAATGTGTAGCTTTGAAGCGAAATTCAAAACAAACAAACAAACCTATCAAAATATTCTTCAAGATGTTCAAAGCACAACCTAAAATCTTTCTGAATATCACTTGTCTCTCCGAATATTTGAAATCCACATTTTTTTAACAATCCAGAATGTGCCATGGAAATCTGTAAATGAAATTTGAAAATGCATGAAATCGATTGAGTTGAAAACTACCATATCTTTAAAAAAAAACAGTTAAGACTTAATAAAACTAAAAGAAAATCCATACTTAAAAACGAGTTATATGTGCTCAAAAGTCAAAGATAGCCTCAGTTTTAATTGCGTAGCGTTGGTGTCATTAGGGCTTAATGTAACAATATAACATGTTGGCAGTAGCAACTCGGTTTATATTAAATTATTGCTAAAAAAAAAATAACTTACCAGTGAAACGACACAAGACTATCTCTTGATTGGGTGTTACAAATCCATACACCACACTGTCATTTTAAAATTAAATACAGGCTACAACTTATACCTTACACAACGCCTCAGCAACTGAAACTGCGAAAAGGGACCAACAACATGGCTACTTTATAACTTTCTATGATTTCAACTTAAAGGTCAATGCTCAATGCAGTCAAGGCCTTGATTCATTTCAATAACAGAGATCAACGATACAAAAGCGTAACGCGGAATTTTACAAGAGAGAAGAACAAAACAAAATAAAAGACGTAAACAAACATGGCTTTTCGTGAAATGGCAAAAGATGACTGCACCAATAAATGTTTAACAAAAGTATTTCTGGGGTTTGTAAATCCACTTCAATATCTAAAGGATTTAGAAGACGAATCAGTTTAAAGACAGGAAAAAAAAAGAACTTGTTCAAGCTAATATGTAAATAGGGCTCATTAGCTTATCTTGGTGAAGGGAGGGCGTCGTTTTACATTTCTATTTACCAACAGTATACAGTGTATTTTCAAACAATGATTTCAAGTTTTAATTTTTACATTACCATGCAATTGGAAAGTTAAAATTTTCTTTGAAAAATTGGAGGTGATAATTTGTTTTCCACTTTCTTGTAATTTCTTTTAATGTGCCTTCTGTAGCTTTACTTGGTCATGCCAACGCTCCTCCTCCCCTTTGATAAAGTATAGTTAGATAATATAATCATTTTATTTTATTTTGTTTGATTTACTTTTCACATCTTGTATATTATTATTATTACTCTGTTTTTTGTTTGTTTTTTTATTTTGAATTATTTAGGTTTACGTTTATTCTTTACTTGATTTTATTATTGGGCAATTACCTTCCCATAATTGGCTGCGGACAAATGAATATGTACTTTGGTTGAGGATATTATGAGTACAAGCGCCTGAACATGGCTCTCTAATAGTTTCGTATTTCTTGATCTGTTGTTGCACAGCAGATTCTTACCAGCGTTGGTGTATAATTGAAGAGACAGGCTTTGTTCAACGGTTTTTCAGTGTTCGTACGTAGTTTTACTACTCATGACTCTAAATAGATTTCTTGACATTTACTTTTATTTCTGTTTTTTCTCTGCGTGTATTTGGATTACATGTTAAGATTACATATATGTGGTGTGTATCCAAAGCTATTAACACCGTAAATTAACCTAGCGTAAATTGATAAAACAATCAAGTAACAATAGTATTAATAAATGTCTGGCAATGGACTATTTTTTGTGTGTGTGTGCATTCAATAGAAATATAGCTTGTCGTCGTGGGAGTGTGTGAGATAGCAAATTATTTTGTTTTTTATGATTATGGTTGTGTTTATCGTTCATTTATTATTTCCTTCTATCATTTAGTTTATCTATGAATTTTTAG
>NW_013665989.1:636466-638065 GCF_000517525.1 Limulus polyphemus
AATCATTTGTATTTTAAGAAAATATGTATGTATGATGAAACTGAAACCAGCTTACAGTTTTGTTCAAATTTTTCAATTTTAATAATATTGAAAATGTTTACTTACTTTTCAGTTACTTTTTTACGGCCTTGATATTTTAATGGTGGTTATTTTATGTTTGACAATAAATTTGGTAATCACTCTTATAACGTACACAGTTAGTGAATTATTACTGTTTATCACTCGATATTGTTATTAATATTGAAAGGTAATTTTTGAATATTGTGTTTGCTGTATTTGTGTTTTTTTTCTGGTTCTTTTTCCTGAAACCATTATTTGAAAATAATATTGATATTTAAAATATATTGTTTTATTAACATTATTGTCAATTCTTAGCTGTATATTAACTGTGTTTTGGTAAGTGTTGAGTTTATTTCTAAGTGTTGTTATTGTTGAATAAATAGCTTTTTGTTGTTGTTGTTGAACCCTGATTGTAGAGACATGTTCACTTTAAAACGTTATATTTGGAACAACAACAGCTGCGTGATAAGTAATATAAAATGTGTGTGTCAATCAACAAAAGATAATTATACGGTACCCTTTTACTCATGCGACGCACAATCAAAATTTATTAAAACATATATATGTTTTTAACGCGCGTATTTTTTATTGTTTCATCATAAAGAATTATTATTTCATCTTATTTAAACAAGCCTGAAAATAGCACATAAGTTCTATCACGATGTAATGGGAGATAAATGTTTGTCAACGTCAGTGATGTGTTCCATTTTGATTACCTTCATATAGAAACATTTACCAAAGGAGTGGTATACTGGGGTCATCACGTACCACTCAACTCGCTAAAGCTACCCTTGACATATTGTATTATTGTTTACGAAGTGCCAAACAATGTGTACACTTCAATCTATTAGCAAAGCTAGTTTTCGTGGCCATTGCTCTACTGTGACTTCATAACTGAGTGACGGTATGTATTATATTTCTTTCGTTGGCGAATTTTTTTATTATTTTTTACAAAAAAGTACGATATGAAAAGTAACTTACAGTATAGCAATAGTACGATGAGGAGTAAGTGTTTGGTTTCAAGTTCAGATTTCGTGGCTTCGACAACGGAAAATAATCACGCCGACGGTTTGGCAAGGAAGAATTTTGCTGTGACTAAACTATCCTCAGAAATTATGTACGTGTCACGAACAGTTTTGGTCAAAATTTTCAGTTTTAATAATACTGAAAATTTGTACTTACTTTTTAAATACTTTTCTTTTACGAAAATGATACTGTAATGGCGAATATTTTATGTTTGACAATAAATTTGGTAATCACTTATAACGTACAAATTTCTTCCTTATTTCCTTACTTTTTGGTGCTCCATTCTTACTTTTTAATTTCTAATTAACAAAATTTTTACACTTGTCTCATAGCTTCTTTTGGTACTAAGTCTCGAGAGTGACTGGACTCTAGGCCTATTCTTCTTGTAGCTTTTATTGTGTTTGTGCTAAATCTCGAGCGTGACTGGACTCTAAGCCTATCCTTATCGTAGCTTTTTTTAGAGCTATCTCTCGACATTTCTTGGCTTTTGCTGACATCTTTGCTATAGTTTTT
>NW_013665990.1:0-9556 GCF_000517525.1 Limulus polyphemus
AAGTATTTACGTACACACATACATTGTTTATTCTTACTTTCGAGAATTTTCTACATCTTTGGAGAATAGGCGGGAGTTTTGCAATATATATCTAACACTATAATCTATGCATGTTTTAAAATAAAAACGTAATCTAAACAAACGTTGATATTAATGTATATATATTCATTATGTAAATACATATACTTCACTCTGCCATGGTAGACATTTCATATCTACAAAATATTTGAATTTTTCTAAAGTCTGATTTTGAAGATACTAAACCTGATTGAGGACATGTGCTAAATTCAGTTCTATGTGTGGTAGGGTCCGAACATATAAAATACCTACCGTTTCATGAGATAGCTGTACTTTGTAAATTTTGGTACAGAGGATTACTGGACGATTGTGGCATAGAGCAGGATATTTTCTGATTCCTGTGATCCAATTTTTCTGTGAAATCAGTATTAGCGTTCTTAAACTGATTCGTTTCTGATACTGAGAGAGTAAGAAAGTCCTATCCTTTATACCAGCAGCTGTGTGTTTTGGTTTCAACGAAATTTGTTTTTATTTATTTATTCCAGCAACAACAAATCACCACATCTGTACTTCCACACACACACACACACACACACACTAAGTTATGAGCCTCTTCTGTTCAAAAATAAGGTAACTGTGTGCTAGGTTTGTCCTTATACGTTTATTTTAAGTGTTTTTCTCCCGTTGTTTTGAATAACATCTTATCCCTTAGAATTTTGATTTAATTGTGTAAAATAACAAGTTGATCTAATCAGACAGAGAAATTTCAAAGAAGTTTCTTAATTCTTCTTTAATCCAGTAAGACTAGAAAATATTGCAAAATATATCAACCAATTTACTATTTTGATACTTACGCATTATTTTGTTCCACAAAATTCGATGATGAATTACCTTCTGATGTCAGCCAAAAGCAAGTACACTTAAAAAAGGCTGGCATATTATCGATTTTCTTTAGCGGCCACGTGTGCACGAACTTCTCTCACCGGCGCCTACTCAAATTGGCTTTGCTCTTTTTCTCATCCGTTTGTTTATATTCATAGCGTAACTGTGTATGCGTGTTCTATTCGATGTTGTTTTCTACTAAATGGAAAACGTAACTTCGTATTTGTAGTTTAAAGTGATCATTCAACGAATCAAATATTTTCTGCATTTTGTTAAATTATTAGCATACATATTTTTTGCACAAAGCAACACAATGGGCTATCTATGCTGTGCCCACCATGGGTATAGAAAACCGATTTTTAGCGTTAGAAGTCTTCAGACTATACACTAAGACACTGGTGGCTATGTAAACATGATAAGTTTGATTATTTAGGAATTTTCATACAAACTTATTCAAGAACTAAATATTTGCGCCTAGCCATCCTTAGTTTTAGGCTGATAGATTAGAGGGAAGACAGCTATAGTTAACCCACACCAATACTTGGGCTACTCTTGTCTGAGCGAATCGTGGGATTCTAGACTCACCCTTATAGCCAACCCATCGCCTCAAAGTGCGGAGCATGATAATGCAGCATCGGCACGCGAACCGTTAGGATCTTAGGATTGAAGAAAATATTGTTAACTTTTTCATGAAGTTTTAGCGGGAGTACGAATTCTTGATGAGTGTTCATATTAACTGAATTTGTTTAGAAAACTATTCTGTTTTATGTAACTTTATTTTTGAATCTGATACTGGAAACAGTACGACAAAGATTTTACTGGATATGTATGAGGCAAGATGTGGAAGAATGGTGCAGAACATGCAGTACATGTTGTGCTAAAAGGGGACCCTAGCATAAGGGATGTGCTCCAATGAAGTTATATCAAGTTGGCGCACCAATCAAAAGAGTAGCCATTGACATTGCTGGTCCTCTGCCCCAAACTTGTGCTAGAAACAAGTACATTTGTGTGGTGATGGATTATTTCACCAAGTGGCCTGAGGCATATACAATACTAAATCAGGAGGCTACAACTGTAGCTTCGGCTATTAGTGATTTCTTCTTCAGATTTGGTATGCCATATGAACTGCATTCAGATCAAGGCCGTAACTTCGAATCAGCTGTGTTCCAAGAATGCTGCAAGTTGTTTGGCATCCAAAAGCTTTTCTACCATCCCATCAGACTGTGGGTGAAGTGGCGTTGTCCTGGTTACAACTGGACACTGGGACAGGAATTGGCAAAATATTTATTTTATAACACGATCTTTATATGTTTGTTACATATAATTTACAAAACTAGCATCTTCTGATGTTGTTCTGTTCCGTTCGTTAGTTAATTTTCCGTAAAAATTCTTTCCGATGAAACTTTAGCGACACAAGTCCTTTCTTAAATAAAAATCGTTTATTCTTTCTGAATACAACTTTGCAATACACTTAATTTTCACAGTCACGCTATAACAAACGCTATAATTCACAACGAACGCCTCACGTGCTCGACTCAACAATATGTCTCTCTCCCTCTCTGTCCACAGTTCAATTACACATTCATTACATTGTTGCCGTCACGTCTTGACCGTCTTATATATAAAAGAATACCGAAGTCTAGTAACCTTCCGAGGATTCACGAAGCTTCGACAATATGACGTGCTACTAGCGTCACGTGACCTCCGCTGTCGTAACACTGCCCCTTCCTTAGTATTGTTCGTCCCGAACAATAGCCACTTAAATTAAACCAATAAACAATTAACAATAACTTAATTAAATGTACAGAATTTACAAACACAAAATTAAAATTCAACAAAGTCTCTTAATTTTACGGGACGTATCCTCTTCCATACTGGTCTCCATCTCATTGGCTTCTGCTTCATGTGGGGTTCATCTGCTTCATCAAGAAATGTCCTATCATTTGTAACAGTCACATCAGTGGTAGTAACTTCATTAAGGGCTTCGCTGTTTCCCTTCTCAAAACCGAGTAGAGTTCTTTCTTCAACAGTGGTTTTTCAGGTGACACGTCTTCAGCAGCGTCATTTGTTCCGTTGATCACTTCATCCCAACTGAAATGTCCTGGACCGTGATAACGCCAAAGCCTGTTGGCATGCACCACCTTTGGCTTACCTTGCCGACCACATTTTATCTGGAAAGTCACGTCTGATCGACGATCCACTATGTCATATGGGCCTTCCCATGGAGAAGACAACTCAGGAGACTTTCCTTTGGTCTTCCTGGAATTATACAACCACACCTTGTACAAAGCTGACTTCAGTAGATCTCTTATCATAAGATGACTTCATCGAATCAGCAGACGTTTTCAAGTTTGAACGCACTTCATGGTGACTATCATCCATCCTTTCCAATAACACTTTCACAAATTCTGACACATTTTCAGACAACTCTTCATATGGTGGGCGTCCTGTTAACAGATCCACTGGCAACCGAAGTTCACGACCAAACATCAACTTTACTGGAGTGTATCCAGTGGTTTCATGCTCTGCTGTCCTATAGGCCATCAACAGTGGGGGTAGTAAGACATCCCAGTCATCTTGGTGGCTATTACAAAATTTTTTTAATTTCATAAGAGTAAACCATATCTAGAGAGATCTGAAACCACGACTATGAGAAATTAGTTATCATTGTTTTAGAAACAATGCTATTTCAAAATGTATTCCATTTATTTTATTCACTTATGTTGAAATTCACTGAATTATATAATTGTGTACCATCTTTTGGTAAAGTGCAGAAACTTTCTATGGAAGTTGTTTAAAGTTGTTAGTGATACAAGAGATTATCGTCTTTTATATACATGTATATATATATATATATCTTGTCTTTGTTTTTTCTGTAATTTTTTCGAGATACCCATGGAATTATTGAGAAAGTAAAACGTTATTTTATACAAGAAATGAAAAAATGTTCAAGTATTAGGTTTCCTCTTGTAATGTAAATATACGCAGCTAGTTCTGTCTCAGGAACTACAGATTTTTCGAAAGCGGAACGTTAGTATAGAAGACTAATATTATATATAACAAGGCCAAGCTTCACTTGACAAGGTATTTCAATAAATAAGAAAAATAAATTTAGCTTTTTAACAAAAAAGTTCTGACTGGCATTAAGTTTTCTACTGACATGTTTCTTCCCAACCGTATTTTGAGATGGTTGTGGAAAGTGTGATATTTGTTTAATTGGAGGGTAGCTCAGTGCTACTGACAAAACTAATAGTACAGGCCCGTCAGAAGGGTGGTTCGACCTAGCGCCCTTTTTTTGGATGCCGAAATATTTTAAAAGTAAAGTTAAGTTTTTTCTGAATTTACTGAATGAATGTCATTCTTAATCAGCCATATATCAGCATGTGTATGTCAATTTATCATCCCTGGACCTAGTAATTATAGAAGGTATAGTATTGTTACGTCTCCGTTCGTTCGTTAATTTTCCGTAAAAATTCTTTCCGAAGAAACTTGACCAATAAAACTGGTTTATTCTTTCTGGATATAACTTTGCGATACACTTAATTTCAACAGTCGCGCTATAACAAACGCTATAATTCTCAACGAACGTCTCACGTGCTTGACTCAACAATACTCAGTTCAATTACACACATTGTTGCCGTCACTTTGTGACCGTCTTAAAGATACAAGGCTACACTATATCTAGAAGGATACCGAGATTTAAAGAAGGGACGTGAATGTTCGAGAAGGACGTGGCGTGATACTAGTCACGTGACCTCCGCTGTCGTAACAGTATGTAATGCTGGCGGATGGGATATATTTTGATCACAAATATATTTAACCGCATAGGCGACAAGGATACCAAAATTAAAGAACGTAATATTCTTAAATAGATTTTGATTGGGTTGCGAGGTTCATTTTGACGATCTTGAACACGTTGATATAATATGGATTTGTTGCAGCGAAAATACCGCTGCATGACACACTACCGTGTGTCTTGATACTCCTAGCTAAACTATAAAAATGCATTTATAATATCAATATGAAACAATGTAACAATATTTAACAATTTGTGTCTAGGCCTAGAGTCTAATAAACATGTTTTGTTGGCTTTAGTCAATATCTAGTAGATCTAACAGATCCTTTTTCTTGTTACATTAGGGCTAATTTAGGCTAAATCTACAAATACGATAGACTAGATCTAGATCTCGGCTAGCACAGCCTAACACCACCACAAACAGTTGTCATAAATAAAGTAGGCCTTGGCTAACATGTCTAGATCTAGGCCTAATGTCTACAATGTAACATGGCCTAGACTAAATTATAAAGTAGGTCTAGATGTAACTAGGCTTAGAGCATACCCATGGTGTTTCTTGGCATTATCGAGGCGTAGGCCTAGACGTCTAGGCCTAATAGGTTCAGTAGACTAACGTTAATAGGCCTAAAATATTCATGTTCTACATTTTATTCTGTATAGATCTAGCTCTAGAGCTTATAAGTAGGTCCTACCTTCTTGTCGTCTTTTCTCGAAGAAATAATTAAGGAATGAGACAAAAGTTATAGCGACTTCTTTCAAGCTGCTTTCACGCAGTTCTTCTGAAACTTTTCAAAACAACCTGCAGGACACTGTGTTATTAGCAGGTTTACCGATTTTCCACCTTCTGTAGCTCGGATTGTGGTAATCCAAACTATCACATATTTTCAGGAGATATTGTCTATTAGAACCTTACTTCAGATACCAAGTTCTAAAGCAATCCATTAAGAAATACACGAGATATAAAATATCCAATTTTGATTGAATTTTTCCTTTTTCTTCGCACCGAAAGTACCGAAAATTTATTTGATAGAAAAACATGCTTAACTTTTATGAATTTGTCTTGAAATAGATCTTTACAACCTAGGATTAAGTCTCAAATTTAATCTAAATATAAGCCACATTTGCAAAGTTATTCAATAAACACCGCTAAATTTGATGAAACTTTTTGCGCACGCCTACGCACAAAGTAACGTAAGCTAACGGTCTGAAATGTTTATTACAGCTTTGTCTAAGATTAAAAGTAGACCGTTTTTAGTTCTTTTGCTATTCAGATTAAAGACGACCAATTCAGAGCAGCAAAACTATAGGGTGAAAGGACGTGCAGATACATAAGTATTGGTTAAGCCAAGCAAACTAAATTATTAGTTTCTAGGTCAAGTTTTCAAAAAGAATCATACGGGTGAACAATTATTATATATTATTAATTGCCACCCTTTAAGAACAAATTTGCTAAATTTTATGAAATTATCCTAATTAAAGAGCGTTTAGCATCACATGATATTAGCTTAAGCGGATGATGACAAGAAACTATTAATCTAGGTTCCATGACGTTACTATAATTAAAGTTATTAACAATGTCTTAGATAGGAAAAACTACCATCATATATATTTGAAAGAATCTGGTTGGTTCTGTAAAGTATAGGTCTATTCAGAACGATAGTGTTGCGATCCTAAAGTTAATGTTGGTTGCTATCGAGTGTCACTTTCTTACTTGCTGCGGTTTGCTGGTGTGTATTGAGAAAAAGTCATGATGCCTAATCAAAAACACCTTAGGTGGGGAAAAAAAAGGTGCGGCCAAAAAAAGGATTCAACGTGTGACTTGAAAAAAATTAAATCAAAACTGGCGACCAATCTGGTAGCTACACTTGTAACACTGATAAGAATTTTACAGCTAATATTCATTCATTAGTTAGCTAGGATACAGTTTGTTTGTTTGTTTTGAATTTCGCGCAAAGCTACACGAGGGCTATCTGCGCTAGCTGTCCCTAATTTAGCAGTGTAAGACTAGAGGGAAGGCAGCTAGACATCACCACCCACCGCCAACTCTTAGGCTACTCTTTTACCAACGAATAGTGGGATTGACCGTCAAATTATAACGCCCCCACGGCTGAAAGGGTGAGCATATTTTGGTGTGACGGGGATTCGAACCCGCGACCTGCAGATTGCGAGTCGAGCGCCCTAACCACCTGGCCTTGCCGGGCCCTTGATGGTGGGTAAAACAAAATATCACCATCATGCCCCTAGTTGAACAAAAAACGCTGTCTGACTAACTGATGAATGAATATTTGCTGTACAATTATTATCAATGCTATAAGTGTAGCAAACAGTTTGGATGCCAGTTTTGAATTCATTCCTTTAAGTCGCACGCTCAATCGTTTTTTTTGGCCGCGCCTTTTTTTTCACACCCAAGGTGTTTTTGATTAATTTCTTGTGTATTGATCAGAACTATTAAAATTAAACATCACACATAAAATGCAGCATAGTGAATTTGTGGATTTCTTTAACCCTTTTATTAACAAGATGCAAAATAAACGTGTATGGCCAATATAATATACATATCAAAATACAAACAGGACACAAAGCTTGTTTATTAAACAGTTCAGAATAACGATATTTCCATCCTCAGTACTCAACAAAAACGATAAAATTATACTTACGTTAAAAAATATTCAGAACTAACTATGAATAACCAAATATCGAATTAGAATGCCCGAATTTTAAATCATATGAGGTTTGTAAGTTGTTGGGGGTGGGAAGGACTTTTCTAATTAGCAAGAAAGTAAGTTACGCAATAAAATTTACTCAGTTTAATTTGGCGTACAACAAAGTAAGTAAATAAAAGAGAGTTGGATCAATATAACATTCTTCATTGTAGAATACACCCATACACACACACACACACATATCGATATAAAAACAACTCACAAAAAGGAAAATATACACCACAATATTGACTCAGAATAATTAATTGGATTTGGTAAAATAATTAATTAGGTTGAGCTATGCCTTACATTTTTCACTAGTACAAGAAAAATTTAATATAAAAAAATCAAACAATTCGAAATATATTTGGTTCATAGCATTTAAAAATTTTGAATTCTACACTTTGTGTGCTCCCTCCTCCAGTGGCTCAGCGGTAGGTCTGTAGACTTCTAATACTAAAAACCGGGTTTTGATACCCGTGGTGGGCAGAGCATAGATAGTGCATCGTGTAGCTTTGTGCATAACTTCAAACAAACAATAAAGAAATTATGCTAATCAGGCCTAGCGGCAGCATATATATTGTGCAGATGGGGAAGTGGGTGGGGTAGTATATCTTGCAAAATGTAACCGAAATTAATTAAATTTATCTATTACTATTACATGTCACTGATTTATAAATCATATGAGAGCGATTATTATGAAACATTCACACGAATGTAATTTCCATGGATTTTTTAATTATTCGTATTATTATTATTATTAACACAGTAGAAACCTTTACGTATGAGCTACTGATTGTTATGTTAGTTTTAGTTGTATTTTTTTTTTTTGTAGTTTTTGATTTGTATTTGTTATATGTATTTATATCAATTTGGAATCTAAAACTGGAGAAGAGAGAGAACACAGAATATCTAAACTTGACGGGCAAAATATTTTACTTTCTATGTATATTTTCCGTATATATCATATAATGTTTGGTCTTGCTATTGATAAATCTGCTAAAAGGCTTTAAATGCTATAAGTAATACTTTTAAAATGTGTCTTTCCCATCTTTTAACTCTGTTTTCCAAGTTTCTTTCATGTGTTTTGGAGCTAAGAGCTATTTTCTTGTTTTGTAATAAGTTAATTACATCAGCATCAGCATCACTATTCCCTTAAAACAATAATTGTCCACTGAAATGAAGTTGTATTTTTATTGCAAAATCCACAAGAGGCTAATTGCGCTTTGTTCGCGCAGTTAACTGAACCCCAGATTTTAGCGTTGTAAGTATGTAAACTTATCGCTGACCCGTTCCTGACATGACTCGCGGACCCCAGTTTGAGAAAAGCTAATAAAAACAATAGTAGAACAAAAACCCACTTTTGTGAAGTCAGAAACCAGTGATATATCGTAAAAGTTACCGTAGATCTGGTTAGAAAACGGGCTTTATGTTTTTGGAAGCTTTTCTGAATACTGAGGGAGAATTGAACTTCTCTTCAACGCTGACCTATCGGATATCCTTAGTATGTTTTACTGCCTCGAATGCCACATGCTTGTTTTAATCTCATAGATTATCGAAGGACAGAAAACTTTGGTCTCATAAAAATATTATAAAATTACGGTTTATATAATAAAAATGTTTTTCGCAAAATTAAATTTAACATAACATAACGTTTTGGGACAACATGAAACCTATTGGTCCACTCGACTGTTCCATCCTCAAAACTAAGTTGAAATAATTAACAAATAAATCTTAAAGCCAGCCCTTATCATTCAACACGGGACCTATTGGTCCATCTCGGCTGTTCCATCCTCTAACTAAATTAAAATAATTAACAAAAAAATCTTAGAGCCAGCCTTTATCATTTCTATACTTATCAAGCTTTTAAGACTGAACCCTGAGGAACCCCACTTGTGACATTAATCCAGTTTGACTGAACTCCATTTGTATAAACCCTCTGCTTTCTTCCATCCAGCCACTCTTCTATCCAATTTGCTAACTTATCCTCCACACCCTATAGAGATAATTTTTTACAAGCGTTTTATGTGGCATCTTGTCAAACTGAAAATCCAGACACACCAAATCTACACCTTTGCCTTCATCTTCATAAGCAGTAACCTTTTCAAAGAATATCAAAACATTTGTAAGACAAGATTTTTCTCTTAGTGAAATCATG
>NW_013665990.1:10556-31023 GCF_000517525.1 Limulus polyphemus
GGTAAGTTGCTATTGTTCAGGACGAATAATACTAGGGAAAGGGCAGAGTTACGACAGTGGGGGTCACGTGACCCTAGTAAGACGTCATATTCTCGAACGTTCAAGTCCCTTCCCGAAGTCTCGAGAGGCTACTAGATATGCGGTAGTCTTGTATATATAAGCCGTCAAGAAGTGACGGCAACAATGTGTAATTGACAGTTGAGTCGAGCACGTGAGGCATTCGTTGTGAATTATAGCACTTGTTATAGCGCGACTGTGAAAATTAAGTGTATTGCAAAGTTGTATTCAGAAAGAATAAACCAGTTTTATTTAAGAAAGGACTTGTGTCGCTAAAGTTTCATCAGAAAGAAATTATACAGGAAGTTAACTAAGGAATGGAGGTGTAACAGTATTGTAAATGCGAATGGCTACTCCTCGTTAAATTATTAAAATTATTTTTATTACAGGAGCTTCGCTGGTATCTAATCTATACATATAAAGTTGAGTTGTCTGTCAATTTGTTTCACAAATTGTTGAGAGTACTTGGCTGAACATATTTGAATAAATCTGATAGAGGAACCTATGTGGGTTCCCCCACCCCTTCTCCAAAAATAAAAGTTCGGCAGCCATTTAAATATTACTGCATTAAGTTAATGTTGCGATGGTATTAAGATACGTGAAGCCGACACCACACGAAAGAGGATTTGAAAACCCACAGGCACAAAGTTGAAAAAAAGTATGAACAAAATTTGGAAACGGTAATGAAGAAAATTTATTTAAGGTTTAACATAGTAAAAAAATGTACAACGTTTTGACTTGATAATGGAAAAGCCTTGTCGAAACTTTGTATCTTTGTCAAGCTCGTAATCAAGTTTTCTTTGTTACCACTCAAGCCTTTCCAAACTTTATTAGTCTCAAAGTATGTTCGTAATAAAAAGGTATTATTAATTTGTGGCATTATAAGTTATGTTTTCAAATGATCCTTTGCAGTTTTATGTATTTTGGAAGGTTAGTGTTCGTTACATAGGTAAGTATCAAATACTGGAGAACGGGGATCCTTGAAATTTGAGAACGTGTTTAATTGTTTAATCACTTCAGTAGACTAGCGCCAGTGGTTTTAAAACAAACATTGCTGGGCATATTTGTTAGTCTCTTTAAGAAATATAAGCTCGTTAAGTTGTAAAATTACTGAGATATCAACATATATATATATCGGGTAACGTAGAATTCACTGTGTTTGTACATACAGACCAAGTAATGGTATATAAGTTGTTAAACATTAAACATTTAGCCAGCTAGTTTTGCCTGTAACTAATATTAAACCAGGTAAATATTCGCCAGTCTGGACTTGAAATTGTATTTTTCTTGAACCTAATGTGTACTTTTGATATATTGTTTTTATTGGCCTTGTATATTTCTCGTCTTATAGCTATAGAATACTGATACAGTGATAATGTGTAATTGCTTTATGGAAATCTGAGGTATTTACAGTATTTTTGTTATTTAAACGTTAGAATATGTATTTGCTTTATAATGAGCATTTTTATATAAATATATAAAAACATTTGTAAGAAAACTTTTTCCCAGTAGATTTCTGTATATATGTTAACTAATGTCAAGCATATGACTATGATTTTCTCTATATGGTTTTGAGAGAATTCAAGGTTGAAGTAGTTTTACATTTGTTTTTATTATTACCAGCAGTTTCCTTAACCACCCCTCTACGATTGGTGATGTTGGACGTTCCGTCGCCGACTGTTGTAGGTCAAGAGGTAGAACTCACTTGTAGCTTCGACCTGAATGGTGATATTTTGTACTCAGTGAAGTGGTACAAGGACGACGTTGAATTCTACCGTTATGTTCCCAACGATTGGCCTCCAGGACAGTTTCTTCCACTTAGTGGGGTCAGAGTTGACGTAAGTGCTATATCAAAAGGCGCATATTTTATAGTCCATATAAATTTATTAGTAATCCCCAAATAACAAAATTGATGTAATGTCTAATAATAACATTAATCAAGATGCACATAATTTACGTGATGCCACATTTAGTCTGACAAGTTGTGCAAAACACATCATCAGGAAAGCATTAACGATAACAGTTCTCCATATCAACATTCAAGGCGGGTTGGTTTCCAAGCGGCATGAGATCGAAAATATTATACAACAAACTGAAACAGATATTTTATTTATATCGGAGTCAATGCTGTATAAAAACAACTCTTTTAGAACTCCTGGATACCAATTCCTATGAAGGGATAAACGTAACAAAAAAACTCGCCAGAAAGGAGGATTATAGCATTACACAAAAATTATTTATTTGTACATCTACAGAACTTACAATCTCAAGTATAAAGTATAGCACTTGACGTCCACCCCCAAAATAACCAAACAATGACAGTAACGGCAGTTTACTGCGCACCACACATTCCTATAGATACAAATTCCTTAATAATATTCAATCACATAACAAAAGCTATATCATAATAAGCGACCTCAATAGCAAACATACCAATTTTGGATGAAAACTACAAACAAAAATGGAAGAGATTTATTGCAGTTTCGAGAAGACTCTGCTACTATCCTATTAAACGAAACAACACCCACACAAACAAGTGATAGCAGTAACACAAGTGACATTTTAGACTTCTGTATGTTCTCTACAAATATAATATGTTACAGTTCTTCATCTCGTTCAACTTTGGTGAAGACGCTGACAGAGATCGTCTACCTGTATGGGATGTCTTCAATCTATCTCTCCAAATTTAAATCATAAACTTTACTCTGAAAAATTTAGATATGAAAATGCTAATTGGAAAAAGCTATTCTGACACCTGAATAATTACTTACCGAAAGATTTAGTAAGAGAAGCAAAGACTAGCACAGAAATTGATACAACCTGCTCGATAATATCAGAGAGCATAATCATATTTGTTGATACAGCCATTCCAAAAAAAACAAGAAACTCCAGACGTGGAACCACATACACAAATAATAAACACAATAAAAGAAAGAAGATTAAGAAAATAATACATGAAAACAAGACACCAGGAAATTAAAAACAAAATAAACAAACTCGCAAATAAAATCAAGACACTCAAATCACAAAACTGGGACAACTTCTGTACACAACTAAATACTAAAACCGACGTAGTAGAATTCTGGTCATACTTAAATATTCACACAAACACAGCAACAAAACGAACAGTGATAATTATTCAACACTGAAACAGAACAACATACCAGCTTTTACAAATATACAGGAGGCAGCACTGTTCGAGGAACAACTAGAAAAACACTTCAAACACCAAGCGAACCCAACATGGATAATGAGTTTTTCAATAACGTTAACGGATATGTAGAAGCAGTTACAGACCTATATACAATTAAATTTAAAATAATAATATAGAAAGAAATAAACATGAAAAACAGGGTTACTGTCAGGTTTTTATATGGCCAGATGCTTTACAGTAGGTGTCTGTGACTTGTTGGCGATAAATTTGAAAAATAAACGGACAGCATACAATCCACTTGTTTTAAAATAATATATTCAAAACAAATCAAACCTTTGTACAAAAATACATTACACTATTGGTTATCACAGTTGTGATAAATAATAAGTTGTTTAAATAATTGTATCTTTTCCGTCAAAGTCCACACAGGTAAGTTCAATTAATTTAGAACACCCTTTTACAAGACAAATTCTTCTTCTTTGTTATCACTGTATAATTAGTGATAAATTTACTAACTTTACCCAGTTGTATCCAAAGCTTTAGATAATTCTTTTTTACGTCAGAAGGCCACACAGGTTGGTTCAGTTACTTGACAACCCAATTTACAATACAAATTATTTTTCTCTATTTTGTTTATTACAATAAAATCTGCGAATATAACACTTTAAGTCGCCAATATACACTATTTATGGCTAAACTTACAAACACAGTCTAGATCTATATCTCTAACCAACTTTGTATTACTTTCAATTTCACTAACTTAATTTGCTCTTAGCTTATTTACGCGTATTTATAACACGCGACAGAAAAATCGAGAAATATCTAGTCCTCTAGTAAGAACAATATTAAACATAACGAGAACGACTTAGAAGCTTCGAGTAAGATGACGTCAACAATGTTACAAACGTCTAATACAACAACTAAATTAAATACACAACGTACGACTCGTAACGAAACTTGTCATAACTATTGCTTTTAAAATAATTAACTTTCAATACTCTTGTTACGAAACTAAATAATCATTAAATATTAAATCACTAAATGAACTAAATAATAACTCTTAAACTGAACAGTGTTGTATATCCAACAGTCACTTATCAACAAAACTTATACACCCTATTACTAAAACATAGGTATAGAAAAATATAAACTATCTCAAAAACAAACACCGGGAACAGATACAATACAAAACATATTACTACAGAAAGGGCCTCTGAGATTGTACGAACATTTGACAGCGCTATTTAACCTCTCACTAAAATCGTCATATGCCAGCAACTTGGAAACAGTCAGACATTGTTATATTCTCGAAAGAAGTCAAACTAGCAAATAATCCTGACAATTATAGAGCCATAAATTTAACCAGCTGTTAGGAAATTTATCAGATAAAATTATAACAGCAGACTATTGCAATTCTTAGAAAACACATCTAAATCACCCGTGGTCCAAAATGGATTTCAAAAATTCAGACAAACGAACGATTACCTAATTGGAGTCGCTGAAGAAATCATAAATAGCTTCAGTAAGAAATATTGCACTGTCGCATGCTTTGTCGATGTAGAGAAGGCATTCGACAAAGTTTGGCATAATGCTCTTCGGTATCAAATGTCCAAAACAGGATTCTTCAACGAAATTTTTCGTAGGTTATCAAAATTCATGGATAACATCAGAGTCAATGTGGAAAGAACCTACTTGGAGTAATTTACTGAGGAAGCAGGTGTCCCATAAAGATGGGTAGTTGGTCATACACTGTTCATCATGTATGCCAACACAGTGCTTCTGAATGAACACAACCTCTGTTTCTTCTCACAGTTCGCAGACGATGTTGCCCTGTAGAAGAGTGCTCCAAATCCAACAACAGCAGCATATAACGTACAACCACTTTTAAATGAAATATAATTATTTTGTAACAAACGGAGAATCAAGATTAACGTACACAAAACACAAGTAATACTCTTCATAAAGTCTACAAAAATAAGACACAGCTTTATCTAGTCTATCCTCCAGGTATCACCAAAATTTTCTGGGTCTAGTGGTTTTGAGAACTTTAATGGAGTGCAGCTTCTTGTTGAGTAAAAAAGAGGATGACGTTTCGGCTTCTATACTGAGGCCTTCATCAGGTAACTGTAAGAACATGTGTAAAGTGTAAAGATAAGCGCGGCCTAGTGGTAAAGCTCGGGATGTGAGGTAATAGTTTTATCTGCAGAGGCAGTTGTAGTCCTTTAAACCTACATAGTTAACATGGCAACAACACATAAATACTATCAAAACAAAAATTTGGCAAAGAACGTGATATGTTAGATATCGGACGGGCAAATATCAAGGCACTTCACACGAGAACATAATTAAAATATACAAAGCATATATAAGAGCAATAATAGAGTGCGCATGCCCACCATGGATAAACGTCTCTAAAATATACATAACTAAATTACAAAAAAAATACAAACTATATACCAACCAAAGCTTACAGAGTACCACACACACAACCAATATATGACATTTCTACATAAATATTCAAACTATTTTCGGACAGACTTCTAACAAACGCAATCCTATATTTTCTGACGCACTGATGAAAAACTTAAGACAGATACATTATAGATGATCATACCTAGTCGTAAGTACCATTCACCTCTGAATATAATATAAAAAAAACATGTTAAAAGGCCTCCTAGTGCTAGGAAAACGGCATTTTCCATTACATAATTAGTTTTATGTTAAAAGGGTTCTTTTATGTGTAAAAATAAAATTATTTATGTAAGTGCAAGAAAACTATATTGATTGCACTGTGATAATAGGGTATTATGTGTGAAAGTACAACAAGCGAGTATACGTGTAACTGCTCAAGTTAATGGTGACACATAAATTGAACGTGGCGAAAAAGTGTTGTTAAACTTATATTTGTGAACATTATACAAATAATATACAATCGCGAGTAAACCTGCATTTATGGTGAGCATTATCGGAAAAAATTCCGTGCGACAAATTCTAATGAAACTGGTCAAGAGCCTGTTGAGACGAGCCATTCAACGACTTCTTTGCTATATACATAAACTGCTGTAGAAGAAGCAACGTCAAAACAAAAGCACACAAGTCCACTGTCTGGAGGGAGGAAGAGGTCCACAGGGCACCTGACTCTCCCAGGCCCAATCCTGAGGATTTAGAATACGATTTTCGGTTACTGGTATTTCGTATCCTCGCAAAGGTCGAGTAACTTTTAAGCATGTCATTATTTACAAATAATAATATTTAAAAAAAAACAACTTTACATCGAAGACATGTGTGTTCATATTTAAGGTCATTTTCTTAAGGTTTGTTTTGCGAGCAAATGTTCGTGAAAAAAAGGAAAGTTTTAAACATGAAGATCAAAGAGGCATACATTTTAAAATTCTAAATATTACGGGTGGCATCGGTATTTCTGAAGTTTTGAATTATAACATTACTTGCCCTATTTCTTTCGTGCACGGAATGGCTGAGAAGTGTCGGGTTATTGGTTTTGATTCTTTAGAATGGGTTTAACGCTAACTGTGTTATTATGCCATAAGTTTTACGGTTCATCTCAGTCTCGTTTCATTACAGTGTTGTACCTCGAAGTAAAATTATTGGAACGTTACTTGAAGGAAGGAATCGATGTGTGATATGTAGTATGAAGATGAGAGTGATACGAATAACGTGATTGTCACACGACACTTTTCAGCACTGGCAATTTTCTACTTCAAATAACGAAATTCTGTTATTAAGACTCACAATCAGTTCTATATTAATAACTATGAGCCAATGCCACTTGAAGTATTCCTTGTAAGCAATTACAAGTATACAGTTGTCGCCAGATGCAAGCATCACTTGCTACGTTTCATAAAATATACTCGTCAAGCTTGACAGATGTTCAGTTTTAGAAATTAACTTTTTTTAAATTGGTTTTACCACTATTCAAGCATTATTATGTAAATTTACGAAAAGTTATATTAAAGTTTTATATCATTATAATAAATATTTTGGAAATATTAATGCTACAATATATTTTTGTAATGTATTTATATTTGTAAAATACTGCTCAGGAGAAGAACAGTTTCAGTAAAGAAATTTAAAATAAAAACTTAATTCAATTTTTCTTTCAGATAACTGGTTGAAATATAATAACATTATTAATTAGAATTTAGACAGTTTTAACTCGTATACGGCCCCCCAGTGGCACAGCGGTATGTCTGCGGACTCACAACGCCAGAAACCGGGTTTCGATACCCATGGTGGGCAGAGCACAGATAGCCCATTGTGTAGCTATGTGCTTAATTTCAAACAAACAAGCGAACAAAACTTGTATACATTATGTAACCTCTTTAGATTCATTCGATGTGTAGCACAACTTTTTCACTTTGTGATTATTAGATATTTTTGTAACAGGAGTAAACGCAGCAGTACAGTTACCAAGTGAAAGTAGCAGATGTTGTACGCAGATATGATGGTGATTTTAAAAATTAATGGTCACACTGACTCTTCCAGCGTAAAGAAAATAAGGTGTATATCTCGTTACATGCCACAATAGACCTTAATATTAGGTGTACCTTGACAGTGGCTTTGTAAAGCACTCACTCACCTGAAAGTCATAATAGCCAAAGAACAACGTATATAAGTCTATAAAACATTGTAAAAAATAATGAACAATTTCTGTACATTAGCAAGAATACTTTCATTTATCATATCTAAGTAAACATTGTACTATAGATTTGAAATTGTTAGATCCACGCAGTAAAAAGTACTGAATTTAATTTTAATATTTTGATTTATTTAAAGAAAATGAATTAATTTTACATTGAAGACTTTAATATATATATTTGAGAGTAAAAAAAGGCAGACTGTTTAGAATTTTGGTTTCAAAACTATGAATATAATACATTTATGGTATTTTCAGGAGAACTGATTTCCTTACAAATATCAGATAGTTATATTCACTAATAACAACAGATTAGAAACCAGGAAATTTGTGCAATAATTTGGTTTTGATTGAGTGTTCTTGTGTGAGAGAAATAATAAAGCTGAATAAGTTGAATAAATAGAACATAATACTTATTACTAAACAAATAGAATTAAGATAGATCTCCTCACAACTAAAACACGATGATCTTAAAGTACGATCTTTACTTTAAGAATTCCCAGTAGAGCTGAACCAAGAAATCATGCTTCCATTCTAACGGTAAACTCGAAAGCGTCACCTCGTGACCCTTGTATTCTCACAGCACTGATCAGATGTAACATACAAACATTGTCAATTTGGTTAGAAAAGGATATCACAGACATTATATGTTACTACAGTATCCCCTTAGAATAAACACTGTCTACTATAGAGGACAGAAAATACAAAGCAAATATAAAAAGGTAACTTCATTGTCTTTCTGAATCACGTGGTTATGTTGAAACAGCATAGAAACTAAATAAACGAAAATTTTAAAAAAATCCTATGTAACTAAAATCAGGTAGAAAACATAATATATCTGCTTATCACACGTTAATGGATTTAATAGGATTTTACAGAAATGCGAAATAGAGTAACATGTGCACGAATTTACACAGAAATAATTAAATCGTAATATTAATCTCCGGAAATTGTGTTTTATTTGTATGTTTGAAGTAAGGCAAAAAGCTACACAATGAGCTATCTGTGCTCTACACACCACGGGTATCGAAACCCGGTTTCTAGCGATGTAAGTCCGCATACATACATACCACTCAGAAGTTTTTACATTAATATTTAATTTAGTGCAACGTTGAATACTATTTTTTAAAAACAAATTAATTCCATGTACCTGCATTATTTCATTTCCATGTTACTTTCCTACTTAAAATATACTTTATTTGCAAATTCTGATCCCCATAAAAAGTATTTAATTGTATATAAGGTTGGTGAGTGTCATGATATAAAAGACTGTTTAGTTTAGATATTATTGATTAATTTATTTTTATGAGTGAATATTTTACTATTGTTTAGTTTTTGTTATAATAAAAGTTAAAAGCAGGGGATTGTAGGAAGTTTTGTTTATAATTCATTGATGTTGAGACTATAGAGATTTCTAGAAAGTGGACAGATGATTAAGTGATAATAGCAGAAGTGATAGGCCTAACGTTTAATATGTTAGAGTAAGACTAACAGTAGAAAAGGAGATAAGAATAATAATTTATTCCATCAAAGCGTAGTTCTAAAGTAATTGAATCAGCCTGAGTGCACTTTGACAAAAGGAACAAAGGATATTTTGAAGAAAGAAGACCAGACGATTACGGTAACTTACGCCACAATTATAAGTGAATCACACACAGAATACTAGTGTGATAGTAATAAAGAAGATAGTTCGCCTTGTCAACTGAAATTCTAGAGTAATTGAATAACCCTAAGTAAACTTTTGACTAGAAGAAGAGAACTATATATATAGTGTTTATGATGTGCCTATAATCTCTATAGTGTGAAGAATTTGTTGTATATACCTTTAACTTGTTCCAAATATACATGTATATTATTTTGAAAACAAGTGAAGTGCATGCTGTTCATTTATTATTGAATTTATCGACAACACATCACAGACACCTACTGTAGAAGTATCCTAACCTCAACAACAATACAATATATATTTATACTATTAAGAAGTATAAGTAAAAGCCTCTATATTTTGACAATTGGAGAAATAATTATATTTTTCAATTCTGGCTGTGAGAAATTGGAAAAAAAAATTGCCTTACTTACTTATTTACAAGTATAATTTTTTCATTCATGTCAATTTTATATTAAAGTTTAAGAATTTATTTTTTATTTGTTCTTGTTGCAAAATCCTTGATAATTTTCTAAAAATTCAACCTTCTTGCAATATCCCTTTCGGTGGAGAGCATGACCAATTCTGTCAGACGCTCCTGAAACATAGATAAGTTTTAATTAGTTTCTTCTTGGAAAACTTCTCTCAGACTGGAGCGCTAAGTAGAGAGCAATGCTAAATCATTTTTGCAAATATAGTGCAGTGTTTTAAGAGTGTCAAATGTACCTGGGAGATTTATATCTAAACGTTAAACTTAAACCACTAAATCAATTCTGCCAACATCTGAATTAGCTCCCGCAATGCTAGATGG
This sequence comes from Limulus polyphemus, assembly GCF_000517525.1. Lineage (NCBI taxonomy): Eukaryota > Metazoa > Arthropoda > Merostomata > Xiphosura > Limulidae > Limulus > Limulus polyphemus. The sequence goes on from NW_013665990.1 coordinate 20,878, forward strand.
TGCTACATAAATCCTTTCACGATTTTACAAGTGCATTGTGTTCTACATTTTGATTATTTAACGTCACACAAGAATAGAAAAATTGGCATGCAACCACAGAGAAAGTCAAATTTATTTTTTAATTTCATTAAAGCACATTCCATTACAACGTGAAAAAAAGCAAAACAACAACAACAACGACGGAGACTTGAACTGTTGTGGCGCTGCAATGGTTGGCTCAGCCATTTATTTGACAAGGGTTTGATAATTCTGGAACTCCTAATACATCTTCTTCCAGTTCTTTACACCGAAGAAGAGCTTGCCATATGCCATTGACAACATTACAATCGACAATATCGTATCTCATTTTTGAACTCTGCATTTGTTTGCTGACTATATTTGTATAAGTACATCACACCAAACTACAAGATAATTGAGAAACCTGTCTTAAGCTAACTCATCTGCTGATGATTCAGATTCAGTATAGGCTGAACCTTCAATTATGTTGTTTCTTCCAATACGCTTTTCTTTTGGTATCTTACTGCTTTTCCGCTTAAGACGTTACACTTCCGTCTGATGTACGGAAGAGGTTCGCAAGTAATATTAACGAAGAACTTCAGAATAGCCCATTTGATAGTTGATGCATAGTATACATTATTTCAAGAAATCAAAAACAAATTATTGAAGAATTGCAAGAATTTGAATACTGTACACAGTTCAACGAATAACAGCCACAAGGAACAAAAACTTCCATTTCGTTTAAGTTCAATAACCGAGGCTTCGTGTTGGTGTTCTTAAGCTCTTGATGAATGACCTTTAATAGAGTAGAACTTGTGATCTCAGTATTAATGAAATATTTTTTTCTCTAATATGTATCTGCATTCCTTGTGTATTTACTGTTCGTAACACAACCTAAAGTTGTTCTTCATCACTTACATAAGGGCCACAGTCCACCATTATATAATAGTACTGCATAATAGCACATGTATTAGCTCATGCCTAACTACACGGTTCAAATAATGGCGACTTTATTCATTGTTTATGAACCTACGGACGTCTCCATTCATTATGTATCAAACTTTGCCATCAATTCCATTTGAGTTACAACCTTCATCAGTTAGCTGCATTCTTGTCCCGAACAATTTAATGGAAAAAAATGCGTCTAGATACAACAACCATAAACGTGGCACTTCTTCATATTTTTCATTTTCCAAAAACTAGCTATTTGAGAATCGTCTTTCAACTAAATTTTAGTTAGATACGAAAATAATGTCATTAATTTGTACTGGTCCATGTTTTACTAACGGAACATTTATTTGATCGTCTGTATTTTGTTGCCATGAACCTGTATGGGAAATGTTGAGTTCCAGTAATTTGTCATTATTTTCGTTAATTGTTTTTCGAAATGTTGAAAATTCGCTTTTGCTTTTTCAACATCCTTTTCTCTATATACTGGGTTTTACATCATTTTCTTTTATTGTCAAATGTTGCTTCTTCCATTTTAGCATTTCTGTTTCGCCATTTCTGGGCTTCCTCTGATTGACTTATCTTTTCATTTAGCTGTACCAGACTTATATTTTATTAGTCCTTCACTCATTGTTAAATAATTATTAATTGGATTTGATTAATTTAATATTTATTTTATTCTTCGTCGCTATTTTTTTAAGTTCGAGTTATCCACTTTTAGCTTTTCGGATCCTTTGCTAGCTGTTCTGCCAATGCTTTGTTTATAACAGTTTACACACCTTGGAAGACCTCGTATGTAGTACCACTCGCCCAATGTGTGACTTGATTAACTTGTGTCTGCAGTAACATGACCGGTAATAACATTTACAGGTATGTCATGTGTGTTGTCAGGTTCTTAATACAAATCAAGTAAAATAAAACCAAACTGTCTAATCTTTCGTATGAAACACGTAAGTTTAAAAAGTTAAGAACTTGTTATTAAAATATTTTTTGGTAAGTAAATAAAATTAAATTGAGAATTAGTTTTTGTATCTAATTGTTCAATAACTTATACATAATATTTACTAATATCTTATATCAAATATACTGCATGTTTTAACTGAAATAAAATAACTCAAAGCCTTCAACACGATCATAGTGCCAAGTAGGTATTGATGGCTTATGGCCCACTGCGACCGTAACGATACAGGAGCACTAACAACAGGTCTCTATATCTCACCCATACAAAATTAAAAAGTACTGTATTTGATACATACAAAATTTTAAATACACGTATATATATATTTATTCTTAATCAATTAATATTTACTAAAAGAAACGTAATTATAAGGAAGATAAAATTCAAAATTTGAAGAACGAAACTGGAAATTACAAGATTAGGGTTTAATTTTTAACACAGAATAATTAAAAAATTACTGATACAGGATATCTGATACTAGTATGTGATGCAAAAATGAATGATCAATACTTTTATTAAATGAGTAAAAATCTTAATGAGCCAAAAATATACTGTAAAGAAAAAAACTAAGAAAACCATGTAAATGATGTTTAATATGAAACTATTTTGAAGTTGGAATTTTTCTACTGTTCAAACAATTCTATTCCAGGCCTGGCCAAGTGTTTAGTGTGCCAAATTGTGAATCGTGGGATCCATGATTTGCTTGCCATTACCACCATGTTGTGCTCATCACTTTGAGAGTCCCCCAGTGGCACAGCGGTATGTCTGCGGACTTACAACGCTAGAAACCGGGTTTCGATACCAGTGGTGGGGAGAGCACAGATAGCACTTGTGTAGCTTTGTGCATAATTAAAAATAAACATCACTTTGAGACGATGAGTACGGTATAAAATAGACATTCAAATCTCATTAATCTATTAGATTATTCCAAGAGTTGGCTGTTGGTGCTATAAACTAGCTGATTTTTCCGAGCATATCAGTTCAAAATTATGGACAGCTAACACAGATAATTCTTCTGTAATTTTGTGCAAATATTAGAAACAAACTTAACAATCAATCAGTACTTTAGATTATATTTTATTAAAAAATAAATTGTTTGTTTGTTATGGTTTTCGCGCAAAGCTACGCGAAGGTTATCTGCGTTAGCCGTCTCTAATTTAGCAGTGTAAGACTAGAAGGAAGGCAGCTAGTTATCACCACCCACCGCCAACTTTTGGGCTACTCTTTTACCAACGAATAGTGGGATTGACCGTCACATTATAACGCCCTCAAGGCTGAAAGGGCGAGCATGTTTGGTGTGACGGGTATTCGAACGCGCGACCCACAGATTGCGAGTCGAGCGCCCTAACCACCTGGCCATGCCGGGCCCATGTAAAAATAACTTATAAGTAAGGGTTTTCAACAGCTAGATAGGGTATACTTTTTTAATTTTCTTAATTAATGTTTCTGAAACAATATTTTAGCTAACTTTAGTAAAGTACGGTTGTAGATGTATTCATACAGTATTATTTCATTAATTTATAAGTGATATGAAATACTAACAAATTTTAATGTTGATGAAATGATGCATTTCTGTTTTTATTAAAACATTAATTTTTCACACTTTTTATTTTACGTTCTTTTAATATTTGTTCTTCTCCTGTTTCTCAGCGGTAAGCTCGAGGCCTGAAGACGAATTTGAGGCTCTGTCCCCGCGACAGACGCAATATTTGTTTGCTGAAAAGCAATATGTAAGATATTCAGTATGAAAACTGGCACTTTATAACACAGTATTATACAAATATTTGTAGTCTTGTGAACTTTTAGGCTTTTCAAGTTGTTGTGCATCAAGTTTTAGTATCGTTTGTGTGTTCGCAATATATTAAAGATCTTCTATCACATATTTATTACATAGTTCGAACGATATGAATTTTGTATCATAAGATAATTTTTATGATCCCACTGATAACCAAAGATGGCTGCGTTATTCGATATTAAGTTTATAATTTTTTGATTACTTAATTCTGTCAGTTCGTTGACTAATATATCGTGAGAATTTAAAGCTCGAAAAGAAATATTTATATTTTTTATACATCTCCAAAATAAGGCATAAATGTAAGTTAAAGAATTTCATCATAGCTATGGTAAAACTTGTTCGCCGGCCAAAATTATTTAATTCCTGTAAAAATTATGGAGTCATTAAGCGCCCATTTATCGTTCTGAGATAGATTATTGTAGGCCTAATTTGAAATTGTCACTCTTTATTTAGAAGTCACGTATAAAATGTGTGCAACTTAAAAGTAGGATATTACTTATATACGCCCCCAGTGGCACAGCGGTATGTCTGCGGACTTACAACACTAGTATCTGGGTTTCGATACCCGTGGTGGGCAGAGCACAGATAGTCCACGGTGTTGCTTTGTGCTTAACTTCAAACAAACAGAAAAAGTGTTTATAGACTCTGAGATGAAAAGACCATATTAAGTTTTATGTAAAAGTTTTGGATTTAAAAAAGAAAATTAATTTTAAATACCGAAAGAATAGTAAATTCTTAATCAGAAAAGCGTTATTACTCTAAATAGCTGGTCCGAAGTATTACAAAATATTAAGGTGTTATATAAAATACAGAAGTACATATACCTTAATTTGCAATAGCAGCCTAGCTATTTAGATAAATTAGAACTTTTTGTATAGTTATTCAAATAGTGATAATGAGCGAAATAGACATTTTAATACAAGGAAAAACGGGAAAGTTGGAGAAAATCAGAACCTTCATCTCCAGTATGCTTTTCTTGGTTTATTGCATAATTATGGTAATTTTTCGTTGTGTCATTAAAATGTAAAATAACTTCTATTCCTTTTTTAGTACTACAAAGTAATATTATTATTTTCACTTAAGAATCAGTAATTTCTACACGTACTGTTTTACGTTTCACGTTTTCGTTGTTTATGGGAGTCGGAAGTGTTATAAAACCTTCAACTAGATCAATCGTTCGTATACCAAGGTTTTAGAGAGAAGAGAACATTTAGGAAACTGTAAAGTTTGAGCTTTTTATCTTAAGTGATACAAACATGTAACATAAGATAAAGAAGGTTGGATATACAGCATAAACTTTTTAAAGTTGAACTAATGAAAGACAGTGATCGGAGACACGTGATTTCGCTTTCTTTAAGGTAAAAGCAAGAAAACTGTAATTGGACATTAACCATATCACTGCACATTCACGTCCCGGTTCACAGAAAAATTGAATTTCCCGAAAGCACTTCCCAGGTTTGTGTTTTACGTTGCAAGCCATCATCCAAGTAGGGTGACAAAACCATCTGTTTGCCCGCCAAGTACTTACACCATAATTGCAGATTTCTTGATGAGTTCATTTCTTGCGTTTTTCCGCTTTAGATATTTCACTATCTTCGTCAAAGTGTAACAACTCAGAAAAGGTAGTTGCTCTGCCTCTTTTATATATATTTAATATAACTCTCCAGCTTTAGAAAATTATGTTATGTAATGTTCTTCTTCATTGAACAATATATAGAAACAGTGTCCATACATTCTATTAAAAAAAACAACTAAAATTTAAAAAGAATGCTGATATGGTTTTTGTCACTTCTATTACATCAAATGCTGTTTTATACTTTATTATATTCAGTTCGCTTCAAGTACTACAACGTAGTACTTGTATTGGTGATAGTTTAGGTAGACATGTTTTTTATCGTTTCCTGCCTTTTGTTTATAACTTATAATGTAAAGTAAAGAAAAATATTAACTTTACTAATGATTCTATAATTCTTTGATTTTAAAGGTTTATCGATATCTATTAATGATATTATATACGTCGTGCATCGTATTTAGTTTTAAATATTGGATATTAAGATAAATAATTAAATTGAAAATGAAAACAACAATGCACTATTTAAGAAGAAAAGGTTACCGGTAAAGTAATTGTCAATTTTATTATACACGAACATTGTAGACACGTATCTTACCTTTTTATTCTACCAGCAGATGTACTGCAGTGGACGATGAAAGGTTTATGAAAGTTTAATCATTTGCAATTTGTATATGATTTATTTATTGATTTTATAGCAGTTGTAGTACTAATGTTTTACCAGTTATTAATATAAATAGTGTTCCTGTTTTCGTCCTGAGTGCTCCAGTAATGATTGAAAGTACATAGTATACCCCCATGTAATGAAAGTAGAAACTGGAAAAATCCCATCAGTACCCTAGTGACTGATACCCTTACTGACTGATCTATATTAGCCATCACTGGAACTATATAATCTATGCATTCTAAATTAAATTTTTCTTGACACATCCCGGATTATATCTAATTGATCAAACCATATATGACAGGTCCAAATGCAAAAGCATATATGGAATAAGATGGCAAACACACACACACACATACACACATATATATATATATATAGAGACAAAGATATTCTGAATCTTGGTTCATTACTACAAGATAGGCCCTGTGGTAGAGCTCTGAAGTTTTGAATCTGGCCAGCAGGATTCGAATCCATGCGATACTACAAAAATTCTCCCCCCACTTTAAGCTATGGTGCGTAATAAAAGTAATAGTCATTCCCTAAGAGTGGGTGGTAGAGTGTTGCTGATTGGCTCTCTTCCCTCTTGTCTGTAATTCAAAATTAGGAACTGCGGCAGGTAACTTAAGTAGCCTTGCCATAAATACAAAATACAAATGTACTAACACAGGGTTATGACCATTAACTTTAGATTTTTTCAGTGAGATAAACTAAAGGTAGATCTCATTTTTTCCACTTAAAGCCTAATACAACCTACAATTAATATATAGTGAATGTTGTCCGATTTAGTAAACACATCGAATCTTTCTCAATTTTAGGTATATTAAAAATTTGTCGATAAAAACAAAAACGAAGATATTGCTTCGGTATGTTTGAACACTAACTACTAGTAAGGATTCGAATACCCAATGTATATATTATAATGTTAGTAAGAATATAATGTTGAAAATCAGTATGCAAGTGATTATGTATGTGCATTTGATCATGAATTCTTAGTTATGCAAATTCGGGATGGAAATTGTTTGAAACAAAATTTCAGGTCAAAATTAGTTGAGAATGACCAAATGTGTACAAGTTATTTGTAAACAAAATTCTTTAAAGCTGTACAATGTAGACTGCCTGTACTGTTCCCACTAGGAGGATCGAAGTGTATGTTACAAGTTCTCAAGCTTACTGCTAAGTTACCAGGGGGATATTATTGAAAGAAAATCGCATTTTTCAAGCGCGAATAGTAAAAATTAAGTAAGTTGAAGGGTATGCTGGAGTTAAAAGAGATCTAATAGTAAATTAGTTAATAATTCTATTTTAGATGAAGTGATACGAGTAGGTATCAATTGATTTTTATTTGAGTTTCAAAGTTTTTATGCATTTCCATGTTTCAAGAACACACCATTAGAGATAATGGGCTCATACCACTCATGAATTCTGTATGTGCAGCTTGAGTGTGATGAACATGTTGAACGAAGCTACAACCTGCTTACAGTGGTGCCCATCACGTACAGAGAAAAAAAAAATCTTTGGGAATTTGAACGTCGTCAATCAAATTCACTTCAGACATTTCTGCCAAAGTGTGATTCTCTATCTTCCAGAGGTTTTTCTTGTATGTTATATTAAGTGTATGTTGGATAAGCAGTGTAGAGCGCAGAATACTTTAATCTTTGAATAGGTACACCAATCAGGAGTTTATATTTATTTCCATATAGCATAAAACCTTAAAGTTTAAAAATCGTACCAATTTCTATTAGTATTAAAAACCATATGTCTCACTTAGAAAAAAAACAACAAAAACGTTTATTAATAATTGACACAAATTACCAGTTTTATATAAAATGTTGTACATTTGTATTTCAATGATATAACCTAATTTCTTATATCATAATCTAGAATAAAGGTAACTTAACACTTGAATGTAGTTTTTTTCTTAGGCAAGACTTTCTAATATGAATTAAAAGAATGATACAAAAGTGCTCTCATTTTATCACTAGTTGGCGCTAACAGAGTAAAATCATTAAAGGGCGAGAATCTATAATATAGGGACTTTTCCCAAAATAACATAAATGTTAGTTCTCACCCAACCTTAAGTCATTTGCCGATTCATTAGAAGTGTCATCCAGACTTTTCGGACACCTTCTACATTACTGATGCTGTGTATGTACCTCACTACTTTTGTATCTACGTGACATAAGCAATACCACATCGGTAGAGGTGAGTCACACTGAATCCAACGTGATATAAGCAATACCACATCGGTAGAAGTGAGTCACACTGAATCCAACGTGACATAAGTAATACCACATCGGTAGAAGTGAGTCACACTGAATCCAACGTGACATAAGTAATACCACATCGGTAGAGGTGAGTCACACTGAATTGAACGTGACATAAGCAATACCACATTGGTATAGGTGAGTCACACTGAAATGAACGTGACATAATCAATACCACACTGGTATAGGTAAGTCACACTGAATTGAACGTGACATAATCAATACCACACTGGTATAGGTGAGTCACACTGAATCGAACGTGACATAAACAATACCACACCGGTATAGGTGAGTCACACTGAATTGAACGTGACATAAGCAATACCACATTGGTAGAGGTGAGTCACACTGAATCCAACGTGACATAATCAATACCACACCGGTATAGGTGAGCCACACTGAATCGAACGTGACATAAACAATACCACACCGGTATAGGTGAGTCACACTGAATTGAACGTGACATATGCAATACCACATTGGTATAGGTGAGTCACACTGAATCGAACGTGATATAAGCAATACCACATTGGTATAGGTGAGTCACACTGAATCGAACGTGATATAAGCAATACCCCACCGGTATAGGTGAGTCACACTGAATCGAACGTGACATAAGCAATACCACATTGGTATAGGTGAGTCAAACTGAATCCAACGTGACATAAGCAATTTCACACCGGTATGGATGAGCCACACTGAATCGAACGTGACATAATCAATACCACACTGTTATAGGTGAGTCACACTGAATCGAACGTGATATAAGCAATACCCCACCGGTATAGGTGAGTCACACTGAATCCAACGTTACATAAGCAATACCACACTGGTATAGGTGAGTCACACTGAATCCAGAGAGAGTACATCTTCCTTAAAACATGGCAGGACTAAATCTTTAAGCGAAAAAGACTACTCCTTCACTAATTGTCCAAATGCTATACAGCCAATCAACTGGTATATCCTGTTGACTGTGTTGACACACATTTTTCAGCATCATTGCTTCAGTGTTTTTCCACACCGGCCTTTTTCTCTCCAAATATTTCAGCTCTCCAATATGTTGTTGTGTGTTGAGTTGTTTCAGTATTTAGAATAAGTGTTCGTGTTTTGAAGGAGAGCAGACTGGTAGCAGTGGAATAGAGCATTGCCAATTCTCAAATAATCCCTTGTGTAACTGAAAAACATGCAGGTTGATAAATGCTACGTCCAGTAGCTTCCACTGTTTTATTTCTTCGAGCACTTAAAGCACTTTTTTTGTGACAAACTTGAAAGTTTGTGAAGGAGATCTAATGCATTCCTAAATCCTCTATAGATATCTAGGTGCAATTTCTGAATCACTATTACACTCATCAGCACAAAGATATGGTCCAAGGCCTGACAGAATGTACCCATCACTCGATACAACTATGATTGATTTGACACAATTTATCCATCTCTCGATACAACTATCACTGGCTTGGCAAGTGGACCTTGCTTATCTTTCCCTAAACTAGGATGGCAAATTGTTCCCTTCTGTCAAAACGTTCTGCACAAGAGTGAGAGGGTATGGTTTGATATCAATTCACGATACTTGGTACATCAAAATCCAAGATATGGAGAAATAAAATTGCTCACCAAAGCAGAAAGAGATGGCTGTATCTCACTTTACAGCAAAGGTATTTTCAAAGCCCAGAATTTCAGACAGAATTTTGACTAATGATCTAGCAAAGAATTAACGAGGAGAACACCAATCAAAGTTGAACAGGTCTTACGTGAGTATTTCTCCAAGATTGAATACTGGATTATATATCATTAAACTGAGGCTTGGTTTTGTTTGTTTTAATTAAGCACAAAGCTACGCAATGGGCTATCTGTGCTCTGCCCACCACGGGTATCGAAACCCGAATTCTAGGGTTGTAAGTCCGCAGACATCCCGCTGTGCCGCGGGGGGGGGGCTGAGACTTGGTA
>NW_013665990.1:31033-31588 GCF_000517525.1 Limulus polyphemus
CAAGATATGGAGAAATAAGATTGCTCACCAAAGCAGAAAGAGATGGTCCAAGGCCTGACAGAATGTACCCATCACTCGATACAACTATGATTGATTTGACACAATTTACCCATCTCTCGATACAACTATCACTGGCTTGGCAAGTGGACCTTGCTTATCTTTCCCTAAACTAGGATGGCAAATTGTTCCCTTCTGCCAAAACGTTCTGCACAAGAGATAGAAGGTATGGTTTGATATCAATTCACGATACTTGGTACATCAAAATCCAAGATATGGAGAAATAAGATTGCTCACCAAAGCAGAAAGAGATGGTCCAAGGCCTGACAGAATGTACCCATCACTCGATACAACTATGATTGATTTGACACAATTTACCCATCTCTCGATACAACTATCACTGGCTTGGCAAGTGGACCTTGCTTATCTTTCCCTAAACTAGGATGGCAAATTGTTCCCTTCTGCCAAAACGTTCTGCACAAGAGATAGAAGGTATGGTTTGATATCAATTCACGATACTTGGTACATCAAAATCCAAGATATGGAGAAATAAAGTAT
>NW_013665990.1:32553-34687 GCF_000517525.1 Limulus polyphemus
GTGTAGCTTTGCGCGAAATTCAAAAACAAACAAACAGATACATATCTTTGTTGCTTGCAAATGTTATTAGTTTAAAAGTTACGGTTTAAACGTCGAAAGCTGTCGTAGAATTATAAACTAATTGGTCTATAATTTGTGATCTAAAACATTTTCGAACATTCTTCTTAATTTTTCCATTCTGGATTCAAAATCAGTAGCGTGTAAAAATAGCATGTCAGATCTGCCCTTTGTCTTCCACAACTCACTGCCCAAGAGGCTTTTCCTATAATACCAGAAATATTATTTATATAAGCCGTATAATACTGTAAAAGTTACGTTTGTTTGTTTCTTGAATTTTGCTCAAAGCTACTCTAGGGCCACCTGCGCTAGTCATCCCTTGTTTAGATGTGACAGACTAGAGGGAAGGCAGCTATTTAACATCACCCATAGCCATCTCTTGTAATAATTTTTTATCAGCGAATAGTTGGATTAACTAGTTACATTCTAACGTCCATAAGGCTGATGGGCGAGCACGTTCGGTGGCGAGATTCGAGCCCGAGAATCTAGCGCCCACGCCGAAAGTTAGCCAAGCATTAGAATCCAGTAGACCTAAAACTTGTGATAAAAATCACGTTAAATGCTTTTTTTTACTATTATTACTAATACACGCCACGAGTCCCAGATAATTTTATTTTTACATGTATTGTTTAATTTATGATGCTGGAACACAGTTTAAAGAACATTCCGACTTAAAACAGATTGTTTAAAGCTGTATCAAAGTGCATAAAATGAATTACAAGTTGAACTAACTCATTGCTTATATGTTGGTAATGTGTAGTTACTTGAGGATTAAGAATCAAATTGCTTACAAAATTAATAATAAATGAGCTGATATTGTTCATTTAACTTCGTTGGAAGTCTTGATCAATAACTTTCCCTTTATGCGCTAAAGCGGCTAAACGAATGTAATGAACGCATAAGTAGAGGACAACTTTAAAGTCCTCGTAAAAGAGAATAATGGTTAAGAATTGCCCATAAAGGAAAGTCTGTTTGATCAATGTACTTCAAACGAAGTTAAATGAGCAAAATTGCACACAATTTATTTGTGTTGTATATCTTGTAGCTGCATGCCTTTTAATTAATGATATGGTGTTCTAATGTAATAGTAGGAAACATTTATTACTATTTTGTTTGCTTGCTATATGATAAATCTCTTGAATACTTAAAATGTTTAATTATGGCTTTTGCTAAGCCTGTCTTACAGAAGATATTCGTTAGGTCTTCTTTCAATTCATTTTTCTCTTCTATAAAATTGTTCTTTATTTTGGTTACCAGTAAAATGTAATCTTTTTAATATGGTTTTCGTGACTGGAAAAAGTAAATTTTTACTATTCAGGCATATACGTACAGTTCAGAAGAGAATACTGAACATTATAATGTTTGGTTTCTATTTATTAATTAATGCGTTTAGCATCTGTTACAACTTTCACTTAATGCTATAACATTTATAGGGATGAAAAGTGTTCATTATTAGCGTACCTATTATTTTATTACCTTAGATATATGCCAATTTCTTCCTAGGGCATGCGTTGTCAAATGGTTACCGTGACTGGCCTCATATCTGAGAGTCCAAGGTTTGAACCGCGATATGCTACTGAACACGCTCCGAACTTTCAGTTTTGGAGGTGTTATAACTGTGATAGTTAATGTCGCGTTGGCAACGAGGGCTCTGACTGGTTGCCCTGCATTTAGTACAGAGTTCTAAATCAGGGACGGCTTTGTTTGAACTCTTGGGTTTTTGAGCTGGGCGTTAACCCCATGTATTACCTGATGACTATATACTAAAGTTTATTCCAAAATACCAAATTTCATATACTATTACATACACACAATTAATTATACTACCTATATTTCTCACACAATATTCCTTATTAATTGAAATAAAATTATTTTGAAATGATTTCCGTACCCTACAAATATAGACATGTCACTGTACATTTATGTTATTATTAAACTTTTCTCTTAACTCTAAAAGGTAATTGGAAATACATACCGGACTTCTCCATAGGTTCTCAACCTTCATTATTAAACTTTTCTCTTAACTCTAAAAGGTAATTGGAAATACATACCGGACTTCTCCATAGGTTCTCAACCT
>NW_013665990.1:35043-42044 GCF_000517525.1 Limulus polyphemus
ACATGTCACTGTACATTTATGTTATTATTAAACTTTTCTCTTAACTCTAAAAGGTAATTGGAAATACATACCGGACTTCTCCATAGGTTCTCAACCTTCATTATTAAACTTTTCTCTTAACTCTAAAAGGTAATTGGAAATACATACCGGACTTCTCCATAGGTTCTCAATCGAAAATTACATAGTATGATTAAGTTTTCGAAATAAATGCTTCAGATTCCTACGTCTCTTAGTTACAAATTGGAGACAAATTAATATATATTTTAATAGATATTAGAATCTTGTTTAGCTGTATAAACTGAAACCAGTGTGTAAATTTGGCCTCTACACAAAAGTCGGATTTCTTTTACACTCTATGTAATGTGTCTGCTTTCAGTTTTTTGTTAATAACTATAATATTGATAAATATTGATATTGATTTATTTTTGTTGAGATATATATACTCGCTTATTACATGTTCATTTAGACTAAATGAACTGTTTTTGAAGTATAAATTGAAGTACTCAAAACACGAAGTAACTATTTATCAATTTTGATTAAATGGATTCAAAGTTTTAATTGTAAAATTGTTTTGGGTAGGTAAAGTAAACATCATTATAGCATCATTCTAGTTAGGGTAAATATTAATTTAAAGGCGTTACATCTGTTGCAAGTGGCATTACAAAAACAACTTTCCATAAAATAAAGTATTATCATGTTACACAAAATAATTAAGGAACTGAACTGAGAGGAGTGAGTAACTTTACCACAATGGTTATGTCCTGACATTGCAGGTTCCGATTATCCTCTGTATCGTGCAGTTTGTGCCTGTATTGAATACACCTGCACAAGTGTCGCCCATGAACCTTTTAGATTAAAATTGTTATTTAATTGAATATATATAATAACAGCAACTTTTACGTTGGCAACTTCTGGTTTTGAGCCATAGTATCGAATCGTCATCAGGTAAGAGTTGTATTTGATCGAGTCATCATCTGGTAAGAGTTGCATTTTTTAATCACATATTCGGTTTAGTAGGTTTCTTACGAAATATTAATATTGTTATTTGTTTAATGACCGCAAAATTTGTTTTGTTTCTCAGCGCCATACTAAAACGTTGCTAATTTCAAGTGGAAAGTTTAAATTATCTTTCTTTATATATTATAAAATTGAAAGAAGTTTAGAAACCATTTTAAGTGTTATTTAAAATGATCTTACGTATGTCCCACTTTCTTGAATTGTCGAAATTGTCAAGTCACGCCAGATAGTATCAAGTACCTATGGAGAGGTGTGGGTACCCCACGTTCTTCAGGTTGCAGTCAGTTGTCGTAGGTAAATATTGAAATTATTTAGAATTACAGGCTTTAATATTTGATTTAGTGCTAAAAATTAGCCATACATATTGGGTTCATTTCTATCTTTAACTGCGCATCATTTTCACTTTTGCTATAAAGAAATGATCTGAAGTTTAAGTTGTATATTAGCAAACATGTAAAATGCTTTTAGAAATTGAGAAGTTTTGAAACGCTATTATCTGAACATATAACATGTTTTTTTTTTGTTAGAATGATAATCAAACTGCATAACCCTTAGGTAAGTCCCCCAATTATGATAATCAAACTGCATAACCCTTAGATAAGGCCCCCAATTAAGGTGGAAAAGTAAATTTTTGTATTCATACAATAATCTCTGTGCTTTTATAAAGTTTATGTATATTATATAACTGCTGAGTTCAAGATAGAGATATTAAAATGTTGTATCATTTCAATACATTTTTGGACATGTACACGATTTGATGTTTTAGATAATTTATGTGGCATACATAAGTAAACATAGTTACTATGTTTCATCTTGATTCTATTAAGTTTCGAAATATAGGAAACACTGGACATATCATAAACTGGTCGAGTGGGGGTTTTATACAGAGAAAGAAGAATTTTACGCATATAGTGATATATTCATCAATTGGAATTATAAGTTTCTAATTTCAGATTTGATGAGAGGACAAAAATATGTATTGTGAAAGAAGTTTGATAAACTGAAATGATTTCAGTAATACAAGAAACTTTTACAGAAAGTTACAATGCTAGGCCTGATAGAGTGTAATTATATTTGGAAAGACTTGCTTAATGTATTTTCACTCGACCAATCTAACTAAAACATATGACAACTTATATAAAAAAAACACTCCTTTGAAAAATGAAATGCAAAAAACTGAAAAAATGTCTAAAGTTTGTATAGTTTTATATTAACTATGTTATTAAAAGACTATGATCCGCACATGATTAAAATTCCTTTTAACTTTCTTATTAATCCACAGCTGTCTAAATCTAAGGAGCAATCAGTGTACATTCGGAATGTTGCCTTGGAAACTGCTGGAATTTATAAGTGCGAAGTGTCGACTGAAGCGCCTGTATTTGACACAGTATCAGCCAAGAAGGAGATGAAGGTATACGGTACGTTGTTTTTCCATACTGTTATCTCTTCACAGCTTACAGCTAGGTAATATGGAAATTTAGTCCATAGAAAGTGTACTTCCATGAAAACAACAAACTGAAATTAAAAGCATAAACTTATTTGAAGTTTATTATCTAGGAAATTATGGTTCTTCAAACGTTTTGTGTTTAAGTTTATAAACAGTAAATCTTTGAGTCAAGCAGACTACATACAGTATTCTCCTGAAGCACACATCCGCTACATCCTCAACTCTTTTGCATACTTTAACGGGATATGCATTGTTATATGAAGAATACAACGGTACTCATCAGTCCAAAAACTGAAAAGAACTAGTTTTTACTAACCTTTGCGTAAGGTTATAGAGTTATTGTAATAAATATCCATGAAGATCCTTGCGAGGCTAGTAAGCGTCAGGAACTATAAGGTCAACTAGGAGATTTTTTTTCAAGATTGCACATATCTCGAAGGACACATTTAAGAAGCATAAGATTCAAAGGTTACTTGCAAGGTAAGGTGAAAAAAACAACAAAAAACTCTTGACATGCCACCAGTGCAGCAGATGTGGATATGACCATGACACTTTGGGTATATAGGAAACCACTATGGCCATAGAAAAAGTCACAGCAAAAGAATCCACAGGTCAAACCTACAGGTAGACCCCTATGCTATATTCCAACTTTACTGGATTTAATGTGGACCCATTGTTACCAAAAATAACACAATTGGTCCAGTTTGTTATTAAATAATATATACTATGTTAGAGGATAAGATGTTTTAGATCCTACTTAATGTTTCTATGCTTGTTGATTTAAATAACTTAGTAATCTATATTTTACGCATAATTAGAATAGTCAGTAAACTTTGTTATAGGGCTAGACGAAGCCTAATTATTAGCGTGCTTCGTCTGTGAATCTGATTGCTCATAGTTCACGGCATGGTGCCGCAAATACGCGCTCTGGAGTTTGGGGCTGTGGGTACTCTATAAGAGTAACGCTCAAATCGAACTGTTCGTTCAAACAAGAGTATCCCAAGAAGTTATGAAAAAAAAAGTGTTCAAATTTGGTAAAACACACGTCGATAACAAAAACTTTATTATTATTATTTGCAGCTTTTCGGGCAGAAGCCCTTCGTCAGGCAGTTTGAACTGTGTTACATAGAAAAATAACTTATGTTGAGTGCTGCTGACTAATTGTTTTTCCTGCAGTACAGTGGTGTGGGACGCGCCTACAAGATGAGCGCGGAGAGTCGGTAGCGAGGTGCACGCATCTGTGACTTTAGGAGTAAAAAATTGGCGTGCACTGTATGTGCACAACTAAGCTATACGGGTGCAAAAAATACATGTTTAGAAGGAGGTGCACAACTGCTATAATCTATCAGTTCAAAGTAAGGGACGGCTATGCATATATAGCCCTTTGTGTAGCTTTGCGCGATAACTTAGGAATAAAATGTTATTCAATAATTCTAAACCTGTTTCCGAAATAACACACTGTTTTGGCTGATATTTATGTGAATCATAAATCATCCCTAAAGAATAACTTTTCTTAACTTCATGATCATATACCTACGAAAGTCTTGCATGAATAAGTGCTAATCAGAGTTTTAACTACTAAGTTAAACTTACTGCTTACGTTTAAATTGTTTAAATATTGCTGGTAAAAAATGCATTTATCATTATAGTTAACGTTTTAGGATACAGAACTAGCAGTAGGCATATATCATTATAGTTAACGTTTTAGGATACAGAACTAGCAGTAGGCTTATATCATTATAGTTAACGTTTTAGGATACAGAACTAGCAGTAGGCTTTCGAAAGTTCGAACTTGTTTGTATTTAATACATTATTTTCATTTCGTTTCATTAAAAGCAAATTATTAAATATTCTTCATGCTATACTAAATTACTAACTGTATCATTAAGAAATAAATTCTTAACATCTGGTCGATTAACTTCTTTTTTAAATTATAGATCACAAAGAATATGTGTTTCCAGCTTAAATTTTTATCAGTTTATAAGGCTAAATATAACACCCACTTTTTCAGTTTGCAAATTACACCCGATATTATGAATATACGATTTAAAATAATCTTCATTTATTATATTTTTTATTTTTTAATTCAAAATATATTTTGTTTTAGTTAAATCAATGGGTCATTCTCAAATCTAGAGATACTTCCAGGTGCAGAAATACTAGTATGTAAACTACAATGTAGGAAATAAAAACAAACTTTTTAATATATGTTTTTATCCTGTTTTGAAAATATCTCACCAATAAAAATCAATTTTAACGTTTTTTCACGTAAACTGAACTTTTATATTTCTTAGTACCATAAAAATAACACTTAGTTCTCTTGATACAGATTAACAAGTCAAATAAAAGTAAGTTAGTTGTCAGTTGTTATATTCTCTTTGCTTACCTTACTGTTTTATAAAATATCTTGTCTAATCCCTAAATTATAAAATTACATCTGTGCTAAGCAAGAACACATTTGCTGAAATGAAAACGAATAGAACACAGAAATGTGTAGCAATAATACTTTTAAAGTTTTAAAATTAAATGATATAAGTAAGCCACGATCTAAACATATAAAGCTTGACATCAATTTTGCAGTGAAATCGAGAACTTGAAAATGAATACATTTTTATTACAGTTTGCATTAATAATAAGAAATCAGGATCTTAGCCCAGATACCACAGAGTGTTACATTACTTGTAAAAATTTAATCAATTTCACTAAGAAATATTTATTTTCATACTTATAAACAAGTAGCTGGAGTACCCGTCAGTTGAACGGGTGAAATAAAAAGTCGTTTGTAACAAAGGATAGGAAATTGTCCTTCTATTTTTTTCTCTTAAAATAATAAACATTAAAAGTGCAATAAAAGTATATAAAGATACCAATACTGAAAAGAAAGACATACTGTTTTCAATAATTCTATCCATATAAAATTAGATGAGGGGTCCACCCCCCACACCTCATGTCAACCTGTATCAATGTGTCAAGTTGTGCTGAGTTGGAGTTTTTTTTCAGAATTAAATATGCAATTAGATGGGAAGGTCCACCCTCACCTCCTCGTGACCTTCCGCTTCACATTCTGATCAAGAAATGTGGAGGAGTATAAGGAACAGATACAGACACACATATTAACGTTTATTTATATAGAAGATGGAGGGTTCCAACCTTCACCTTCTTGATGACCTTCCTTATGTTATCCTATATCACTGTCAAGTTTCGTGCTGCTTGATCAAGAACTGTGGAAGAGTATAAGAAACATGTGGCTGAAAGGTGCGAACAGACAGACACAAACTTTATATATTAGATAATAAGGCATTTAATAGGGAAACATAATTTGTAATATAAATTTTATTATCAAAACAATGACTGATATAGATAGACCAAAAACGTTTAACACAATTATAATGAAAAAGGTTTAAAAAGAAACGTTTTCATTTACAGATTCCATAAAAGTTCTTTATTACATAACCTCACACTGGAATCTCAGACCAAATAAAGAGAGGTATTCCTGATTGTGTTGAACATGTTTTGCACATGAAGTCTACTTTATAGCCACAATCTGTCAATATTTCTGCAGCTAAGTCTTCGTCTGGACGTTTCTTTGTTTTTGCCACAACTCTTCCTGAATCTAAAATAAATAATAAACCAATAGAACAAATATTTAAAGCGATTTAAATCTATTAGGACACACAATAGATCCCAAGAAAAATTACAAAGGCATTAAATCTGACGCATAATATAATTGATAGGGATTTTAATAATAAAACACCAAAGAAGATTAAAATGGGCATATAAGAGCAAGGAATTTTCTGTTGTCTTTCAAAATGTGTAGTGCATACTGGAGGGATTTGCACATTTTTATAACAGTTTAGAAAAACGAACTTTACCCTCCAGATATATATAAAAGAAGTTGTTTTGTTATAACCAACGTTTCACCTTTGCGGCTTCATCAGGGTTAATATACACAACTGTTTTATATTAGAATATTCTAATATTAAAAAGTTGTATATATAAAATATAATTTCTATTTTATCTTCGAATAACATTTTGTGTCTTCTTCCTGCTCCTCTCCGTTGGCCAAAGTAAAGTCCGTCATGGTTCTGCTGCAGCTAGCCAGATTTCTTGTTAGAGAGACATTCTGCGTAACATAGAAGGTCGAAAACGAGTAAATTAACAATTATGAATTGATTATATTAATATACCTTTCTCCCTCCATTTCTGGTGGAGTTCAGGTCGTGACACTTCTACGACCCTCTTCCACTGTGATGACCCTAAACTCAGGTGGGCCGTGGCTGAAACTAAATATTTTCTAAATGAAATATATAGCTACAAAATGTCTGCCTCACTTTCACCATCATTTTCGCCATCTTACACGATCCTCGTTACTCCTTATTGTCAGCTTGAAGGATGGCTACTCCATCTGCAGTATCTATAAAATTCGCAATTACGAAATGTTGGCGATCTTACCATCAGCCATCACTGTGATTGCCGATCCGTAACCCGATTTATATGAATTATTTAACCCTTTGTTCCTCTGTCATAAATACATCCA
>NW_013665990.1:42183-57887 GCF_000517525.1 Limulus polyphemus
TTCAAAAAAATAATGATGTTTGCATTTTATTAATATTATAAGAAAGTTAGACCTAGTCTTTTTTGTAAGCTTTCAGTAAACATTTTTCAATGCATTTAAAAATGCTATATTTTAAAACTCAGGTTATGAAACACGTATGACAAGTGTTTATGTTTACTACTCATGTCATTATAAGAAATATAAAACATAGCTGACCCGACTGTTTTAGTAACAACTTCTCATTTAATAATATCAAAACATTGTTTGTTTGAAGTTCAGCACAAAGCTACACAATGGGCTATATATGCTCTTCCTACCATGGGTATCGAAATCCGATTTCTAGCGTCGTAAGTCCGCAGACATATCGCTGTGCTACTGGGGGGGGGGGCAAACATAAAATAGCGCATCAAAACTAATAAACTATGGCATCTTGATGGAAGAATTGACTTCATTTTCATGCATTTATTGGTCGAAAGGAATTTTCATATTGAAATCATAGGTAGAAAGAATTAATTCTAAACTGATAAAATGTAAAATGTTAAGCTATTCTCAAAGAATACGATAATGTATAACTTAGGAGGTAAACACTTAAAATCAGTTCAACATAGTTCCTCAGGCAACCTCCAGTAATCAACTGAGGGTAAATTGAAGACTTTCCAAATATCGAGCTCCTTTCCTTAACTATAAACAGCACATAATAAAGACATTGATATATATATATTATTTTAACTTCGTAAACCCACACGAACAGTAAACGGAATTTTAAACAAAAGGTTCATAAGCTTAAACTCGGTTATTTTCAAATTCTAAGTCCCGTACATTTTTCCACATGGAAATATACTGCCGCATATTGGTAGAATAATAATATAAACAATACTGATACAGTTTCTCACTTCAATCAATGACCACTACTATCTTTTTAACCATGTGGGCCATTTACCAATACGATTCTTATTGTTCACCTGCCGCGACCTTTATAGCTAGAAACAGAACTTGGCTATATTGTAAGGTTTGACTACGTCTCGCTGGCATTAATTTTCTTTATGGGCTGTACCATTCGTGCATCTCTAAGTACCTGAACCTACTTCCGCAAATTAAAAACATGATAAAATAACAAAAACAGTAAAATAATTACAGTTATGAAAACTAATTCTTATTAAAATTTGTTCTGATTTCCTTTTATAGAGATTAACAGTGATCATATGAATTACATGATTTATGATTATATAGACAGATGTAAAATAAGTAATTAAAAGTTGTTTGAAATAAGTATTTGAGAATGGTGTGAACTTAGCCAATCATTCGTTAAGTAATATATCTATCTTTCTCCACTTTTCAAGTGTTCAATCCAAAACTTGGCGGTTTTTGTAGTTTGAGATGAGAAAATCAAATTAAAAAAATTATCCTTTTCGTTCTCGAAATTTTATCATTTATCATACTTTTTGTAGAAATATAAAGCTTTAAACGTCACATCACACCAGTCGGTGAAATGGCTTAAAATTAGTAAAGAATAAGCCTTATTAATTGAACTAAGGTATATAGTGTACAATGAATGGTTCAGTCATAATTAAAATTAAATAACAGAAACAAACTGCTCGTTGCTTTGCAGAAACATGACGCGGGAAAAAATGCCTAGACAAATTTTACTTGTTTATTTCGTTTAGTATTATGTACATTAATTTAAGAAAAATATTGTTTGTTCTATAGTGGTTCAACGGATTTTATAGGGTTAAATTCTGAGTGTGATCCCGGCCGTAAACACAGCACAGCTTTGCTTTTAATAACAAAAACAAACGTAACTATGAAATTATTTATATGGTTTAATTTTCAGATCCATTTAATACTTTTCAATTCTTTAATTTTTCGAAAAGTTATATGATGTTTTAATTGGTATTTTAAAAAATGTGTCAGAAAATATTCTGTGTGGCAGGAAATAGGACTGATTCCATCAGAGCTTAGCATTTGTTATGTGAAACGAGGCTAATTTGATCGAAATGGCAAGTAATGTAGTGTTTGAGAATTCATAACGTGTTCTAGGTTACATCCTAACAATTGGCACTGTAATTCAGGTTTAGTTTTAAACTTGTAATTTGTAGGGAGTTTATTAAGAGAAGGCGCTCCTAGCTGTCTTTGTGTTCGGCTCACTTGCTCGTGCCTAGTAGTTAGAACGCTCGACCGTCTGTGGATCGCGGGTTCGAACCCTATCGCCAAACATGCTCACCCTTTCAGCCGTGGGGGACGTTATATGTGAAGGTCAATACGACTTTTCGTTGGTAAGCGTTGTTGACTAGATGTCTATCACTTCAAAATTAGGGACTGCTATAATAGATAGACATAGAATAGCTTTGTACGAAATTCAACAAACGCTTGGTGTTAATGTTAACTGTTGAATTGACTACTAACGTTTTTTCAATGGCTCAGATTATCATGATTATCAATATTACTTCTTAGCCATTCAAATGATGCTCATCTCTCAACTAACAAACATCATGTCGTATTCTGAACAAACAAAAGAATTAATTACTGTTCATTATGCCTGAAAAATAATTATTGAATACAGTAATTAAAATATATATTCTATTCAGTATAAAAATTAATTGTATTTAAATACTGTGAAGATTAAATTGACTTTGAGATTATAAACCAGAATTAGCTATTAATTTGTTTTAAGTAAGACTTTCGTTCCCAGCTACTGTAAGTACAAATCATTCTTTACAAAAACGTTAGTGTTAATTTCTGTGTTTCGTTAGTACGAAAAGCTAGTGTTAGTTTCTGTGTTTCGTTAGTACAAAAAGTTAGTGTTAGTTTCTGTGTTCGTTAGTACGAAAAGCTAGTGTTAGTTTCTGTGTTTCGTTAGTACAGAAAGTTAGTGTTAGTTTCTGTGTTTCGTTAGTACAAAAAGTTAGTGTTAGTTTCTGTGTTTCGTTAGTACAAAAAGTTAGTGTTAGTTTCTGTGTTTCGTTAGCACCAAGCTGTATAATGGTTTAGCTGAATTATGCTTATCGAAGGAATTGAACCCTAAAATTCTAGATTCTGTAAAAAATGAGAATCAATTTTAAGCAGAAGGTAAGTTAGTTTCTGTACAAACAATTATAGATACAATGCACAGAATATTTTAAATTATATGGTAACGTATTTATATTTTTATCAAGCTATTTTTGTATTGCATCTTATCAACCACTAGTGCTACCAACAGAAGGCCCAAAAATTACAGGAAGACACCTAAAGTACCGGGTAGGAGATACCGTAACAGTGAACTGTACCTCAGCTAAATCGAAGCCAGCAGCTACGCTCAACTGGTACATAAATGATGAACCGGTAAGAGTTTTTAACAATGAAAACATCATAACCGTGAAGTTATGTAGAACCATGGCATTATATAGAAACTTACCTGACATTAGAATAACTGGTAATACTTGTATACTGGTGAAATACTTTTTACATTTTTAATATATTTATTTTTCATGACATCTGTGTTAGGTCAGTTGTAAGGAAAATGCTCTTTTTTACGTATAAGTCAATATGGAACGCATATGCAACAGACAGGATTTATATCACTATATAGAGATATTTGAATCCTGAACATCAACATTTAATTTCTATGTGTATTTTTCTATCTAAACATCTTTAGTTGTTTTTAATTTAGAAGCTTATCTTTTATTATAAAGATTTTGTTTAATAACATATTGAAAATCTAGTTACTTTGTATACTCAATATCAGGACAATTGAAAAGTTTTCAGTTAAAACATGAAAAAATATTGTTGTTTTATCATTTGAAATTAGGTTTGTAAAATGAATAGTAAATTTTCATGGTGTACACACATATAGTTATAGAATTTTGAATACATAAATGGTTTATGCAACAATGCCAGTCACACATCGACCTGAAATAACATTTAATTGTAATGTTTTATGTATATGTTTTACAAAGTAATACTACAAGACTTTAACTTCATGTTCAAGTAGTTGCGAAAGTACTCTGATGTGATCTCTGCTAGCCTTATATTATTACTTGTGTAGTGATAATACACACGTAAAAATAGCTTATGAACTATATGCACGTTTTTACACGTGACTTTAGAAGTGCTATTCTTTTTTTAGTTATTATGCTGGGTAATTAGTGACGAACAAAATATTGATCAGTTAGTACCACTTCTTGCAAGACTGCAAAACAATAATCATGAGTTAATTTTCTAAAAGATAGCTGATAATTCTTTAAACATAAAACGTGATCGTTAGTAAGTTATTGAGTGTATACTAAAAGATGGGCATAACATAATGTGTGAAGCATGGGAGAATGATCTTTCTCCTGAGCAGTTCTTTGACATGACGCACTGGTACATCCTTAAGATTATCAGGATGTTTGGGAAAGTTCATTTCCGAGATTGGTCGCATATCATTCTCAGTATACTCTGTTCTTTAGATTCTGGCGGTTTTACAACGAACTCTGCCTTGCATAGTGTCAGTATACTTTGGTCTTTACATTCTGGTGGTTTTACAACGAACTCTGCCTTGCAAAGGGTCAGTATACTCTGTTCTTTTGATTCTGGTGGTTTTACAACGAACTCTGCCTTGAAAAGGGTCAGTATACTCTGTTCTTTTGATTCTGGCGGTTTTACAACGAACTCTGCCTTGCATAGGACGGCAAATTGAACAATTTATTCCTCTGCGTAACTTTCCAAGTACTAATAATGTTTTTGGTGGCATTCAGGAGGCCTTCTGTAGGCATGCGCTCTAAGTTTCATAGACACCCAAATTTGCAACTGATGTTTACACATGCCACTACTCTGTTGTCTAGTGGAAGTGACAGTTTATGAATTATTGTTAGAAGGTCTGAACTTTAGAGTGAGTAGAGGGTGAAAAATCACGGTCCATTACGTCCCATCACGTATTTATTTTCCTTTCCCCTGATCTTTCGACCTTATATGTCTCGCATACAGACATTGTTTACCTTTATTTCTCATATTCGGGAATGAATCTTGTAATTCCTGCACAGATGTCTTGAAAGATTTTAGCAGATGAGACGCTGTACTGAAATCCATTTGGGAGTTTTGTAATGAACGATTTGTCTTGTGAAACATCTCCAGGGATAACATTTCAAAATTCCATCATTATACCTGTTTCTAGTTGTTCCAATTGCAGCTTAAGGCTTCTTGACTCTAAGCGCACTTGAGGCTTTTCAGAGTCATTGTCCGTAATGGAAACGAGAACTTCCGTTATGGCTTTGTACCCGATTTTTAAGGCTCGTATAGTGACTGAATGGGTGCTCCATCTTGAGTCTGATAACCTCTTTATTGCCGGGAACCCTAGTTTTTCAAGCACATCGTGTAGGCGCTACCACAGGCAGGTTGAAGCTGAGAAAAATACATAAAAACTTCTGTACAAATGCAAAGAATAAACAAGCTTCAGTACCGGAGTCAACAGTGCATTCTCAAAGAAAATTAAGCGAACGAACACAGCAGGGAACGTAGTCTGCTAGTTTTTTTCTCTTTGATCAAGGCATGCATGCTCACTGCAATCTTGAATTCTTACATCATTCATTTTCAAGGAAATTTAATGGAAACTCTTGCAAAATGTACTTCTGTGTGATTACTTGTCGGTAAAACTGTGGTAAATCTCTCTCTACCGGGCCATCATCTAGAACATACTTAAAGATTATTGTAAGTTGATCCATGAAGAGAAACAACAGTTTCTGAGCGCCCCTTGGATACCTCTCAAACCCCTGAAATATTTCAAACCACAATAACCGCCAAGATTAGATTAGACTAGATACGCAACTTTGATGCAGCAAGCTTGTTTTGTGCTTATTGAAATCCTTGTAGCATGTTTCCAGTCAGCATAACCAGCTGTTGCTAGCGAAGAATTTTCTAGTGTTGTTAGAAACAATTTGCATATAATGCACAAGACAGTCCCCTTCGACCTGTGAGTAGCAAAGTTGGTCAATTTTAACCTTTTTGTCATTCAATTGCTCATGGCAGAAAAGGGTCTTTGAACATTGACATTTATACGGAATCAATTTTGGAGATGTACTGAAATCTTCATCCATGTTGTGGCAAGAGGTAATCTCCAACACACAAACAAAATCTCTCATTTCATCAGAAACTTGGTTCATGCCCAAATGTCAAATGTAAAGGATTGGTTAGTGTCTTCATAGCCATTGCAATAATTGATTACTTCCTATTGGTAGGGGCTCGATTCAATTTGATGAGACTGACAGTAATCGGCATCGAGAGGTGTAGTCTCTACATTATTGTTTTCACAGTGTTGGTTGGTGGTTATGTTTTCGGCATTTTCTGGTTGAGGACAAGCGCTTGATTGGATATGATGAGATTAATGGTTATCACCATCCAGAGATTTAGTGTCTACATTATTGATTCCACTGTCTTGGCTGGCAAGGGTTTTGGCACTAGGGAATGAAACCCATAAATCCATTAGTTTTATAGCTTTAGCTGCTACTTTCTCTAATTTTTTCTTCCTCTTTCTAGTTTTCCTAACTACTCTTGAGTTTGTACATCTGTATAATAGATAAGATGAACCATTAGTGAATAATATGTGTGTGCACGTATAAGCACACTTGTAAGTGTGTGTTAATTTGAGTGCTTGTGAGAGAGAGAGAGAGAAAAAGATGTCAGAACAAGATTGTTTTATAACAACTGATTGAATATCATTTTCTGTACATAACTCAAAAATGTCAAATTGTGTACTTGGATCACCTATACTATCTATACCCTACAATTAATGATGCTTGTCAAGTTGTCAACGAATTATTTACAGCTGACAAGTGGGCCAGTGCAAGTCCACGAATTATTATGGATTATTTACGGGATAACAATTTGTTCAAGAACCACAATTGATACAGTATATCCTAAAATCTTAAAATACTGTTGCTTACCTTATAAGCAATAATTGAGCTCTTTTTTGAACAAAATCTGAAGCCTTTGAGAATGAAGAATCGAAAGATATAGATATCTTCAATCTAACCTATCCTTATGTCTAGTCATATTCTAGACCTACTGCTTGATCATACGATAAGAATCGGCATATCGGGCGCAAGCCACGAGGGATAAGTCTGGTTGACAGTGTCACGAAAATGTGGAGTGAAGAAATTTTGGTTGGCCAAGGCCTATCACTCGATTAGCATGACTAGGTCTTGCCTCGCTTAGACCTAGAACAATTGCAAATTATATGCAAATATGGTAGGTAAGATTGGAGCTACACCTAGTGACATTATTCGGAAGCGACCACTCGAATCTTTGCACTTTACACCATAGATATGCCTGCCCACAACCTCTTTCTTTCATTCTCTTTCTTTTTTTCTCCCTCCTCTCTTTCTTCAAAAACAAGGAGATTGAATGATATTTATTAAGCATTTTCCTAAAAAATGAAGACAGGTCTTTTTTTTATAATGGGTCTTTTTTTAGCCCATTCTTGAGGCTACAGCCCTAATAGCCCCCGCCTTAATCCACCCCTACTTATATCCATGTACTTTTCATTCCTTTACTGTTTAAGTTGTTACAATATCTTTATTGATTAATTGTCAAAACTTCTAAAGCAGAAGTTTGGTTGGTGGTAGTAGCAACTGATGGTGTGGAGGCTAAGTGTGTGTATTATTTAACATTTGTTTATATTAGGTACAAAGCTAAAAGAATGAAGTAGACTTTAGAGTAATTTAAATGTTTTTTTTTTCTCAGTCTAGAACTGTTAGAAACACAAGTTGTAAAGTGGTGAAATAAACTCGTGCATGTATCATTTACACATAACTGTGTAATTTTAAAGCAAGACATGACCCATAACTTCGCTTCTGTATATATATATATATATTTCTAGGGCACATCGTCTTCCATCTATCACTTGTACTTCCTTTTTAAATTTTGCCGTACTGCCTTCCAATTATAGGCCTGGTAGTAAGGCACTCAATTCCCAACCTGTGGGTCACGGATTTAAATCCCTTCACCGAACATAATCGCCTTTGCAGCCATGGGGGTGTTATAATGTACGGTAAATCCCACATTTCGTCAGTTAGTCCAAGAGTTGGCGGTGGATGGTGTTGACTAGCTGCTTTCTCCCTAGTCTATCACTTCTAAGTAAGGGATGGCTAGAACGGATGGTCCTCAAGTAGATTTGGGCAAAATACAACAAAACAAGCAAACAATCTATATCATCATATCCCATATTTTCTACTCATACAAAATTCGTGCATTATTTACAATATTCATGTAAAGAGCTTTTAACAAGCACCAGATGTATAAATGTATGATGACTGTAGTACTTATTTATTTACCTTAGCAAGGTCGATACTCCATCTTAATCACATGCTACTTCACCTCATTGCTATCATTGTTCTGTGAAGTATTCTTTCTACTCATTGTGAAGCTTTGATATGAGTTCCTTCGCATTAATTGCGAGAAGTCATGATAACAAGCTGTATAAACTGGTTTTATTGAATCATTTTTCCAAAATTAGGTGAACATTTATTGGAGCTTACTTATTGGTTAATTTCATTAGCTCAAACGAGCCAACACGACAAGAAAAGGGAAAACTGATGTTTTTTTGTTCATTATTGTTTCTGATACGTTGACCAGGATAAGATGTTGTAGCAATTGTAGAAATTACTGCATATCATTTTAAAGTGTACAGTATATAAGTATAACTTTTGAAAATGAAATAGTTAAATAGCATGATTTGAGTAATCGTAGCACTGTGTATGTTTGACACACACACACATGCACGCATACACACACACACACAAATGTGTGTGTATATATATATATAAATGTAGATAATATGTAACGATATGTAGACATTTACCGTTTCCAATAGAAATAATGAAATCACCAAAAAAAGCTGCAGAGAATATTAAAAAGGTATACAAAAAGAAAGTGTGCCAAAGAAAGTTTACCTTTAAGTGTTCATTAAGTCAACAGTGTTTACTGGTATTTATCATAAGAGAAACCATTTGATTTCTGACCACTTATAAAAGCGTAATATTGATTTGAAGATTATGCTATCATTAACAGCAAAACTCTTGTATATACCACTGTGTTGCAATGATTATTTGATGTACTTAAGACTCCTATATGTTAGATTTGCTAGGTACTTAACAGTAGGCAGTTCATCTTACAATGACCATATGATTAAACGACAGTATCATACAACGCTAACCTTTTTTTTTTTTGGCAAGAAGCTGTGTATGCGTGTTTGTGCAGACACAGTATTAATTATGGAACTGTGAATAAAATGGGTATCAAATGCAAATATTATTGGTTTCTCTTCTCCTTTGTATGATAAAGAACGGCACCAGAGCTCAGTCACATATTGATAACTTACACTGAGATTGGCTGTCATCCAACCAATCAAGCAGTGCCACACCAGATGAAGGAGGGTACTTTTTATGAAAAACTCAAAATTAAAGTTGTTTCTAACCAATCAATCATAGTTTGTTTGACGTTGGAGGGGGAAACATTATCATAGTCTATTTACAACGTGACAGCATCTAAAGAGACGAATACAAATGTGGGCTGCATTTCAGCCACTGATATTTGAGATCTACAGAAAAATGATGGCATACTGATTGTTGCGAGACATAAACTGATTCTTATTCATCTCCTCATTCCCTCAGGAGCAAGACTTGTTAGGCAGGGATTCATCTACCAGTAAATTTAGTGAATTGATATCTTGAGAGTAAAGAAGTAGATGAAACACTCACAACCATAGATTCACCTGCACAAATACCTGATAAGAATATTATTAACACTTTATGAAAATTGAGAAGGCGAACCAGCAGCTTGGATGAAATACGGCGAAGATAATATGGAACATTTGGAACAATATTTCACAATCATGCACTGAGATACTTATGGCAGTATAAAAACAAGATGAACAATTCTTTCTTTAAAACAAATATATAAACTAGTACATTGTACAATTTATTCGTTTTCCATTTGTATTTTCTTTAATCATGTATTGTACTAATGAAAAATTGATCATTTAATTACACTTATTCATTGTTCGTTACTTGTATGTGCGTCACGTGCGTGTTGCTATAATTATTTCCAATATATGTGTGAGTTTATATATGTATATATATGTGTGTGTGTGTGTGTGAGTATAGAGATGTAAATAGGCAGATAGATAAAACAACAAACTGTATGCACGAAACCACTTCATATATTTGTGTTATTTATAAAGAGAGTGCATTTTACTGTATTAAAATTAAATTACAAACCACAAAAGAAGCTCGCTCAAATGTAAGTAATGCAATAAAACTTTCCCAAGAAGGGAACTCCTCGTGCATAAAGCATTAAAACACGCGCAAGATGTGATACGAAGAACTCATTGACAAGAAGCTCACTCCACATGGATAGTACAAACAAACCACAAGAAATTCTGCCCACTTGGGTAAGTGTATGACCAGTCCAAAGCATCCTGTCTTCTTACATTTTATTGCCTACCCATGTAATGATAGAAACAATCACTGATTTCACTATTTCAAAATTATTATAGAATATATCTTTATTCAAGTATTTTCATGTAATATTTTTCTAAATTCCATTGCAGTTTCTACATGTAGTTAATCACATCCATATTGAACAGATATCTTAAGATCGTAAATATATGCTAATATTTTCACACATGTAAAGGCTACATACTGCAATTTTGTCGTTGAGTCTCAAGTTAGCCTGTGTGTGTTTCCGTGTAGATTACTAGGAAAGTAGCCTGTTCAAACTGGGCAATACAGAAGCATGTACACCTGGCCTGGATTATGATTGCATGTAAAATATTGTTTGAAATATGTACTCTGTGGACTTGTGGGATATCTGACTTTCTTTGTTTTGCTTGTGTAACAAATTTATTATTATATATATATTCATTTTAATATCGACGTTTGTTTAGATTAAATTTGTATTTAGAAACATACATAACTTGTAGTGTTAAATATGTATTGCGAAACTCTTGCCTATTCTCCAAAGTTGTAGAAGATTCTCGAGAGTAAGAATCAACAATACATGTATGTAAGTAAACGCTTAAGTTTGTATTGTTACGTAATCTGAATTTTCTAGAAAGCCTCCACATTCCTATAAATACAACCAATGCTCCGCGCCAAAGAGAGTATCTATTATTAGTTTGCTATAATCAGTGTGCTATAAACTTCGGAAGTTATAACTGTGATTGTTATAACGCTTATCAATCGGAAAACTTCAAATATTTGACCGGGAGAATTTACAAAGTTCGAACATTACAAATCATTTAACTTCAGGGGATTCTTATCGGCACATCAGTATTTTTACGAAAACATTACCTAACGTCACCGGTAGGAAAAATTCCGGCGTGTGATCAGCGAGAAGGATAAAGCTAGCTAGTTCCCTGTTAAGTGAATTATACCTACATCAACTCGTAATCAACTCGCTCATCGTGAACTCTCGATAAGATATCAAAGAAGTTCCAGACCAGAAAGAAGACTTTATATTGCTTGTAAGTTTGTGAAACTTTTGTTTATAAATCATTGTTTGTAATAACTATTTGTAATAACTGTTATTGTAAATTGTATTGTTGTGTCTATATTAAAACGTATTTGTATTAAAAAAGAAAATTGTATTTATCCATCTTGTTGGCAAATAACATAAACTAACTATATATCGGATTTTACTTAACTACTAAATCTTAAGTACAATTTAATTACTAAATTTAAATTTATCAGTTAACTCAATTTCAAACCATTTGAAATTCTAATACATAACACTTGGGTATATAAGTCAGGAGTTTTCATAGCCCTGTATCTTTTGTGATATTTCTTGATCTTGAACTCTTACTCTTGCTTTTGTCATCTCCAGCTGCCAGTGGACCTATCAAATATAGCTTTCCATTTACTTTAGCTTCACCTGGATATG
The DNA here is from genome assembly GCF_000517525.1 of Limulus polyphemus. Lineage (NCBI taxonomy): Eukaryota > Metazoa > Arthropoda > Merostomata > Xiphosura > Limulidae > Limulus > Limulus polyphemus. The sequence continues at coordinate 54,052 of NW_013665990.1, forward strand.
TAACAGTAGATAAGTAAGGGGAAAGTTTGGTGTCGTGACCACAGGATATTCTCGTTAATGAGTTTCTCTGGAGGTTTGACGTAGTGGAAAGCAAATCAATACATGATCCTAAATTCAAGGCTTAGAATAGGGGTGCCACGGAAAGCTTGACCACTTACGTGAATGATCTGTGCCAGTATTATGGTAAAGCTTATCCTGCAATGAATTCAGCAGATTGAGAGGATACCCTTGTAGACATGTTCGTATACTATCTAGCAAGATCATGAATCATCATGTGGATGTGCTAGATATTCTCTCCTTAACTGAAGCAGTTTCAATCATGATGCGGTGTGAAGTAATAACTTCATGTCAGTGGAAAGAGTGGAAGAAGACTGTAGCGGCAGCTGCATTGACTTAATCTCAGACAAAACATCCTATCCAGGCACACCAGTTGAAAACTCAGCCAAGGGATAAACAACTAACTGTACATTCCAACATTGTGTTTGAAACCACTGGTATCCAGTAAATGAGCAGGACTATTCCAGTTCTCTTGTTTATATGCCACCAACGCCTCTTTCTAGATGTTATCCTGGAAGGGAGGACCAAACCACATGTTTAGTTTGTGGGGCATTGGGTCACTTTTGAGTGAACTATCCCTACCTTGCTAAGCACCAAGGTAGACAAGGCTATTGCTTCTAATGGAGAGTACAAAATGTTCAGGAGAGCCAACAGTAGTCAGTCAGTAGTGAAGCTGTAGTTCTGGGAACTAGAAGAGCCCAAGTTGGGTGTTACTACCAACTTGGGGAGTGCACAAAACATCTAGACTCAATGCAGCGACAACTAGTAGCTTGTTGATGGAATATGTTGATTTATTTATGGGACTGGCTGGCCAATTGGGATAAATCATAATCACACAACATCACATAAATACAGGTGATGCATATGTGATTGAACAACCATTGCAAAGGCTTTCCTGGAACACTAGCGATGTAGCAAGTGCTGAAGTACAGTAGATGCTAAAGTGCAGGTTTATAAAGTCTTCAGAGAGTACTTGGTTGTTTCCAGTAGTGAAAGAAAGAATGAAGTGACAACCTGGTTTGGTATTCATTTTTGATGGGTTAATGTGATATTTCATGTTGATGCCTTTTCATTACCACGGACAGATTAATTTCTGAATGCATTTGTAAGTCTCCTATTGTTTCAATACTTTAGATCTGCTGTCTGGATATGGACAAGTCGAACTAGATAATGAGAGCAAACCTAAGACTGCTATTAGCATGAGAGTCATAATGCTCAGCCTGTGTGATGTGCCCACTACTTACACTCAAGGGGCTGCAATGGGATTAGTGCCTGATCTGAGTCAATGACATCTTGGTGTTTGGTAGCAGTATGATTTGGTAGCAGTGGTATTTCAGTGGATACAAAAGGTAGGCTTGAAACTGAAACCTGGAAAATGTGCATTCACACACACAATGGTAAAAGGAAATTTTTGGTCATCTTATGTGTAAAAAAGCAATCTCCATGGTTCCTACTAAAATAGCAGTAGTGTGAGATTGTCCTTAACAGTGACAGAAAAGAAGTTCACAGTTTGTTTGGGTTTCTGCAGTATTACTGACAGTTTGTGGCCAACTTCTTGAAAATTGGTTCAACATTACCAGCTTTAAGTAAGGTAGAGACACACTTCAGGTGGACTGAGGAATGCGAGTAAGCATTCCAGTCCATGATGTTTGCTTTAGTAGAATCACCTGTGTAGGCATATCCATGACATGAGTGTTGATTTCTTTAGATAAAAATGCCGGGGATAATGGAATTGTAGCGGTGCTATCACAGTTGTCAGATATATTAGAATGTTTCATCGCATACCTTAGTCATGTGCTCAATGCTCCTGAACGCAGATACTATACAACAAATAAAAAATTGCTTGCAGTTGTTTCATTGTAAAATACGTTTGGCACTACTTGTATGATAGAAAATTTACTGTGTGAGTGGACTATGTTTTACTGAAATGATTGATGAACTTTAAAATCTGTAAAATAACATTGCAGTATTATGATTTACTTATACATTATCACTCAGGCCCAAACACAGAAATACAGATGTACTGTCTTGCAAGATGGCGAAACCTTGTCCATTCTTTAAATGTCTGGTTCCTGGACATCATATGGGACTAAGACAATTTCTTTCATAAAGATGATTAGCCATTTACTGATTTACTGGTGAATGGATGCCATGAATAATGTCTTGGGAGCTCCTTCAAGAGCAACTGAAGAACCCAGATCCAGTGTGGGCACACCATGCCTTGCATCAAGGTAAATGTATTCGACTCAGATTGAGGAATTTAGCACAGGTACACATAACCTATGGTACTTTTACGACCAGCTATGAGTGAAGAAAGGTGTACTGTACAACTTTAATCATACAACAAGCAGCAATTCTCAGTCTATGTTACAGCTAGTGGTCTCAATGGCTTTGCAGCATAAGATTATCCAGACATTGCCTAACACAAAACTGGAGGTCACATAGCTTTTCTGGCTGCATTCTAGTCAAGACGTTCAATGGTGATCTGAATACTGTATGGTGTGTGTGCCACCCAGAGAAAAATCCGACCTAATTAGTAAAGAATTGTTGGATTTCCTATACAACGAATAGTCATGGATATTGCTGGTTTCTCCCAAAGACATCAGCTACTTGAAGAAGTGCATATAGGTCTATCCATTGTTTGATATGTCCACACTGTAGCTGATGAACTGGATTGCTCAGTTTAGAGCACCTGAAGAGATTCATACAGATCAGGTGGATGAATTTAATAACCAACTGTTTTCAATGATTTTGTGTAAAGTGTTGATTGTGCTGAATATACGAACTTGACATTACTCTTCCCTAGTCTAATAGTTTAGTGGAAAGAGTGAAATAAAGTGTCAACCATATACTTGCTATGTTTGTTAACTACGACTGAACCACCTAAGATGACACTTATACTATGTTCTAATAGCAGACTGTACAACTGAACCGAGTTCCACATCTTTTTTTATTGCCGAATATGCTAGTGTTTGATTAAGATTAAGAAAGGTCATCATATGCCATTAATGTATGAGTTATAGCAGTTGAGGGAGACACTTAATCACATAATACACATTGGCAGAAGAGGAGGTAGTCAAGTTGGATGAAGATGAAATCTCTGTCTTATCCTACTCTGAAACTGAATTTAAGGAGGAAAGAGTTATTTGTTTGTTGTTAATCATAATACTACAAAATGGGCTATTTGTACTATGCCCACCACTGGTATCGAAATCCAGGTTTTAGTGTTATACATCTTTAGGCTTACCACTGCTGCCACTGGAGGAAGGAATGAGCTGATAGTGCTTATGTGGCTATTCAGGATGAGGAAGTGCAGTTCCAACGGTCCATAGAACCACTGCCAACGACCTTGTAATTCATATAGCTGGAATTAAGCCTAATAATCACCAGCTAGAACAGTCATGTGATTGATATTAGACATTGTGTTTGTGTTACATTGTTCAGTCACTGCTGATATAACAGCTAGGACAATCATTACATCAAGTACCCAATGAAAATAAAGTGACAATCCTCAGAAAAGATAGGCGAAGAAACATTTTGTGCTACAAACTATACTTGGGTTTGATTTAATTTACTGTACAAGTTCAATTCACTGTTTGCTTAATAATTCTTAATAAGCATTTTGTGGATATGTACAATGAGCTTTACTGTGGATATCTATTGAATATATAGAGGGTTAACCTCACAATGTAAGACCTATTTGCTCATATCGATGGAGATTATAAACGTATTGAGCACCTACACTGAGTGGTCACAAATAAATAGACACCTAATTTTTC
>NW_013665990.1:58835-62314 GCF_000517525.1 Limulus polyphemus
TTTCATTTTTTTCTGAAAAGGTGGTGTCTATTTACTTGTGACCACGCTGTGTATATGTTTTTACCAAGCTAGCTCCAAACCATTTGATAGCAATACTGCTATGGTAGATTTATTGTTTTATACACGTGCCAAAACCTTTTCTGAGTAAGAATATTTGCATAGAAAGATTGTTGAACTATGAAAAACTAAAGAACAGAACATTTTGGAGAATAGAACCTTCAATGTTATTAAGAAAACAAACGAAAACCGATCTTTAGGACAGCATCGGGTTCCGAAACCACACCCCAGGAAGATCTACAACTCCTACCTCATTTGAAGGCTATGGTTACCAAATGAGTAGTCTACGATCCATAAAACCATTGAAAGTCAACATTTCACAAGGAGCACTTGGAATCCACAACTGTTTTCATGACAGTGATTGCGAACAAAACTATAAACCCCACTGAATAACATACTGGTCAACCCTCCTTTGGTCAGCTTGAATGTAGTTTTGAGGGCTGGAAAGTTTAAGATATGTAGTGCAAGGTCAACCTCGTCGTCCTTCATAGAAATTTGTTACACTTAACACTGCTATGTCGGGCAATAATACGTAATCAAGGCCATCAGACTGAGCACGATTATCCTAAGTATTACAAAAATTAGTTTTCACACATAGATTGGAGCTACTTCATAAACTTAACGTCAATCTTTTACATTATGTGGATAACAGTCAAATAAGAACTACAGAAAAAGTTTAAAACTTCAGTTCAAGGTAAAATAGCAAGAGGAAATACTAGTGTTATGGAAAACAACTTTCGCATTCAAGTAAAATGTCATTTCTTATCATTTTAGAAAACATGGGAAAACCATAGCTTTCAGGATCAAACCAGTGTTTATGCACTACATATGCATGTATCACCCCGTTAAATTATGCATTTTGCTATGTGCAAAACAACTATAAAAACATATTTAATCCATTTAAACACGTTTACAAAACAACGAATATCATAAATTTCCAATGTAGTATATATTTCTATCTACTGTATATAAGGTATGTAATAACATTCCATAAAATATTGGTCATTCCTAAGCCAACAGGTAATGACCAGATTAAAAGCTATTGGAAGCACCCATGATGTAAACAGTAGCTAGCGATTCTTGCACCCCGTCAGACTCAAGAAATGCAACATTAAGCAGTGTCCAGTTTCTCATAGTTTAGTTTAATTTAATTATAGAAGGTACTCATGAACGTTACTACGTCTTATGTAAATGAATGTTTCCATGTCAAATTTGCAAGAGCACCAACATTTTTTACTTTGGTCGTGCTTTAAAAAAGGTTTTAATACTTTACATGATGAACTAAAACTTATAGCATACCATCGGATAGAAAATGAAAGTCCCTGCATGTATTGCATTGTTTTATAACCAAGCAATTTTATCTTCCTATAATTCAAGTTAATATCTTTAAGATAATTTATATTTTTGTAATTTGTTTCTTCATGATAATTTTGATGACTAATATTGTAAATACTGGAAGTTTTCCAAAGTGAAAATGTAATTATTTTGAAGAACAAAAATCTATTCACTCTAGGCAACAACCAGTAGAAGTTCCTTTCTTGGGCTTGGCGAAAAAGTAACTGAAGCTTTTACAACCAAAATAATAATGTGTGAGTTTGATTTTAAACGGAAGGGAATATAGTTGAGAGTTGAAGTCCGTATAGGGTCATGTGCAGGTTATTTTCGATCTGATAGAAGAAAGCTTCCGGTTAGCGATAGTTGCTGAATATGTATTGTTTATCACAGTATCGACAAGAAATAGAAAGCACATGAGCAAAGAAACATAGTTATAGATCTTTCTGATGTAATGCTATTGTTTTATCACATTGATGGTAGAAATGTGGCTGTTACGTGCAACACGAACTCTGGGTACTGGACTACCAGAGACGAAACAAATCTGTACGGGAACTTGGCGTGACTCGCTTAGAAAGCTAGTTTCATCAGAAAAACCTAATGGTCACCATTTGTGGAACCAGCATCTTTGCTGGTTCCACAACGGAGATTAATTAGTCGTAAGAGAAAGAGAATCTAAAGAAAATATCTTAACGTGACGTATTTCGCGCTTGGATAATAATATGTAAAATTTTCTAGCAGGTTTCACGCAAATTGTTCATTTATCATTATTGGCCATTGCCATCGAACTCAGCAATCTAGGTCAAAGAGTAGAGGTTTCGTAGAGGATACATACAGACGTAGTCTGGTTTTTTGATGGACGTGGTCACGCAACATTTTAAGTAAAATGTTGAATATTCAAAAAGTCGGTAGCTCATACAACATTTTGTTGCAAATCTGAGAATTTGTTGTTGTTTTAGTTTCTAATGTTTAAAGGATTGCGTGACTAAATCACATGAAATGACTCATATACCTGCATAATGCTGTAACTTCGTGATACCAATCGCAAGAAAAATAATAAAGAGAAAAGATACGTTTTAGCGCTCATGAATTTAGCCATTAAGACTCATGTAGTTATTTGATGCCCATTTATTATCTGGTTGTAAGTTTTATTGTAACTATGACTTTTCTTGTGGCCCTGAATTGAAAAGTAAAAGGTACACCAAAATTAAAGTTCGAAATTATAATATTTTGTTCATAAACTCAACTTGAAATTAGATTATCATGTAAACCGTAACTTGATAGTAACCCTGAGTGAAGAAAACAACAGATATCCAATATTTGACCTAATATTTACCAGAAAGTATAATCTAACGGGTACCTAATAGTAAGAGCCTTACCTAACTGTGCATAGGCTGAGGAATCGAGGTGTGTTAGTTCTCCCCCCATGTTTACGGTTAATGGGGGCAGGTTAATACATATTTATAATTTTTAAGTTGCTATGTACTACATATCTTAGGAGTTACTCCACTGAAAACCTATAAATGACACATATTTCCTGGATGTTATACTCCCTCGATCACCATATAATTTCAAGTCTCGCGTACATCTAAGCTTCCCCTATACTCAAATACGTAAATGTAGCTTTCTATGCTGTAGATAGATCCGTTACTACCTTGGTCCTCAGCCACAAATTTGTTTTTAAAAATAAAAGCATGTCTTAAATAAATATTTTTGGTTCACTTGAAAACCGACTACTGATCATAGTTAATCAAAAGATATATAGTTCTTGTTTGAGTATTAAATAAACAAAGAATAAATATGTAAAATAAAAATAAGTCGTCTGAATTCAGTTGGAGAATATTTATATCTAATATTAGTAAAGAAAAATACTGTCCCTACATTACTGCTTCCCCACCTTGTCTATCGAACGCTTGGCGTTTGAATAGAATCTCAGCTTTCATCATTATACCTTTTCTTTAGTTAACATTAGAATATTATTAGGTCTTTCATTGACCACCCCCCCAAAAACGTACATCACGTATAATACTTAAATGAACAGCCTAAACGTCACGTTAGTGTAGCCTATGTAATGTGTAAAACTTAATATA
>NW_013665990.1:63314-68203 GCF_000517525.1 Limulus polyphemus
ACACTCTGGATAGCTGGAAAAGCGTCATATACACCGGAGATAGAGTGACTATACCAGATAACTCTTCATATCTGATAACCTGTATGTGTATTTTGTTTTTACTTCTTCATTTCATATATAATATAGGGATTAGCTCCCTAAAGGTACCGAATGTATAGTGTACAAAATATTGAGTATTCTACATGATATAGTCATTTAATGTTCACCTATTATTGGCTTTTTAAAGAACATCAGATTTACGTAAGAAAGTTAACTCCAAGGGGTAATAACATCATCTACATTAGAATTATGATTTTTTTCTTTTGTTTTTAAATTTTGCCTGGAACATTATTAAAATATGTAGTCAAAGATCATGAAGACTGTTTTTCTCTACCACACGACGATAAAATTATAGTTACTGCTGGACCTAGATAGGCTCTAGGCCTGTTGAAGAAAGATGATGATGAACGAAATTAAGAAATCTCGGTTTTGGCTATTCGCTGGTTTTCGACTTTGGAACGCTCTGGATAGCTGAAAAGCGGCATATAAATAGGAGGTATAACGACTATGTCACGCAGTTCTTCATATCCAGCATCTGATGACCTGTAGAGAATAAAATCCAGATGGCTTTTGTATTGCTTTAATACGGGCGTCCGTAACTTGATCGTTTTGCGTATAAACTTTGTATCATATAATTAAAAGTCTATATTTTGTTTTGAAAAGTATTTTATTACAATTGTAACTAATGAAGACGTTGATAATATGTTATAAAGATAACAATATCTCGATAGTTACTATTACTGTTTAGATAAGATATGTTATAGATATGTCATTGCGTTTAATGTTTGTTAAGCCTATTAACCTTAAATATTCATGATATTTGAAACAAGTTAATGTTTTTAGATAAAATATAGCCATGTATTAAACCTACATATTTCACAGTCGTATTTAATTTGAATTTTAACACGTATTCATTTAAGTAATTGCATCAAATCTAACTTTCAAGAACAGAATTAATAAGTTTTATTAAATAGATGAAATATAGATATTTCTCATAATGTATAGAGTACAAAATACATTGTTAGCTCTGCAGCTTAATTTGTACCAGGGCAGAGTTCCAACACCCATTTTCATGCTGAGCCATAGCCTTGTCACTTCTTTCCTCATAAAAATTAAATATCTCGTACTATTTTTTGCACTCAAAAACATTCTGAGTAACCATAATGCACCGATGTTTCTTAAAATTCTCAATAGACTTGGGCTAGTTCTCTGTCCCGTTATTTTTGTTAGGTTTTATTACTTTAATAATCACACACATTATATAATTATCAGGAGGCAGTCGTCGTGCTATTTATATATCTATAAACTGGAATTATTTTCTTTAGTGTTTGTTTTAGTTAGTTTATCAAAGATTTACAGTAGTAGCTCAAATCACAATAATAACATTTGCGTTTACAGTTTTACAAATAATTGCAAAAATTACACGCCCCCAATAATTTCCTCAAAAGTCCCAAAAGAATTGTTTGGTTTCCGTAATTAGTTCGTGTAACGACGTTTGCAACTGTAAAAGCACAACTGTACTGCACTGATGTTCATGGCAGCATTAGCCAGGTAGTCAATTAAAAGTCTAAATCGAGAAGTAAACGTGATACTGTATTTCTATATTGATAGTAAGTGTATTATTTCATATATGATGTGAAATACGCGAATTTAAACTTGTAACACTAGCAAGTACTCTTTCAAATAAACTTGTAATTTAGAATGTGCGGCTCTTAAGAACAGAGTTATTGTTGCTGTTTGAGTCTCATCACCTCTATCTTCACAAGCACTGTCTACAGCTCTTGTCTAGTTACCATTATTTCACACCAAACGTTTTTGTAAATGTCGCACTTGCCATTTCAATAGGTTTATTCAAGATTAAAACCAGATTAAACTGATGTATTCTAAATTTTGATTATGGTAGACTTTAAAGTTTTCCAGGAATTAGCTTTTTATGCAAAAATATTAACATTAAATACTACAAAAATATTCTGATACTAGCAAAATCTTTCCCATTAGTTTCTATGAAGAACTCAAAATGTGTATAGAACTTATTTTTAGGTAAGATATTCCACAGGATTAAAATGTAGATTTTATAGTTGGCTGAAATGATAAGTTTTTCATGTTTTTTTTATTTGTAGTTCATTATTCACTGTATGAAATCTCAAAGCTATTGAAAAGAAAGCTGTCACGAAAGGATCATCAGAAGTTTTTGAGGTGCACTAAAGGAAATATTGTCGGCCTGCAATGAGCCTTAGGATCGTTTAGAAATTACAAAAGTGCTTTAGTATTTGCGATTGTTAGATAGAACAGATTATGCAATTATTAATTTCTTTTAATAGTACAATTTTTGATGACGTAGACAGCAATTCACAGTAATATACATATATGTATGTATGTGTCTGTTTCTGTTAAGCGATATATAATAGCTATTACATTTTAGTAAATATCTTCTGTTCTTTTCTTGAAAATTATTTACCAAATGTTACTGTATAACTAGGTATTATATACAGAAGTAGCTCATTTATGTGTGAAATATTTTAAGTTTCAATTAATGTAACAAAGAAAAAAATAGTTTTTATCGTACAGAAAGTAGTTGCAAGAAAACATTATTGAAATATTTAAAATACAAGAAAAACGCAAATATACTGATGTTGCATTATTCGTAAATGAATATTCTCAGGAAATACTTAATGAGTACAATGTCACCCCTATTCATTATTTCCAATTGCCAACTGATGAAATATATTCCCGTATTTCGGTTTCATTTCATTACAGCCATAGTTTATTATGAATCCAGATAAGTATTTATTAGTCATTCTCAGATTTTTGTATTTTTCAAAAATGAACTATTCACGACAAGAAAATTAGTTAATTATATACACCTTCACAAGGAAGACAATGTTTTATCTAGATTATAAAAAATATTAAATGAACTTTTAGCTAAAATGATAAGAAATTAACAAACTCGGATTTTTTAAATATCCGAAGGTAAACACGGGAATTAGAGAAGCGTAACTAATGGGATAATTAACCAATTTAATAGTTACAAGCATAGAAATAGCAGTGTAGTCCCCATAGGACTTTTAAACATATTTTTCTAAAGTATCTATGCACCAAGTTGCTTGTGAGTCTATGAATTTGTTGGTTACAGAGTCTCTAATAATATGTGTGTCTCACAAAAAAAATTAACCAAAAATATCATAAATTGATTTAATACAATGCAATATCCACATTTGAAGAAGTCGGTAACCTGAAGTTTTGGACTCAATACTGTCAATATTTTACTTAAGTACTTACGGTGAGATAGAAGTGTTTGTTGTTTCTACTCTAATATACCACAACTATTGTACTTTAGTTCTGATTTTTATTTGGAAAGAAATGATGATAATAGATCTACCAAAGCCCAGTGTTTTGGTGGTAAGGTACATTCACTAAATCAGCGGATCCCAACCTTTTTTATAAGTATATCTCCAGATAGACCGTTGAATTAGCGGGTTATCACCGAAGCATATAATTTGTTAAAAAACAAACAATAACTTAACAGTTGTTTATATTGATAAACGGGTAAACCAAAAGAAGCAATTCAAGGGTGAATCAACAATACACGAACGTTGAGTGATGGCTAGTGAAATACGTTGGTAACTCACCGAAACTACAGTACAATTATATAGCGTGGGGCTTATTTTGTCTTTAATGTTGGGAACATCTGCACTAAACTACTCAATGTATATGTACAGGTGATAGAAGAAGTCCATTTTAATTTTCAGTTTTTCTTTAAAACAGTAATATCATTCGTAGTTTATAGTCTGATATTTGGCCAAAACAAAACTGTAAAGCTGTAACAAACAAACGCTAAAACTTTGAACTTGTCTTTCAGACTAAGCAGTGAGGATTGTGAGAGTTCAGATTCATACTATCAAAACTCTACCAGTTGATCACTGAATATAAGACTTGCAATCATGTAATCTAGGTAGAGTATAAGATATTTTAATTGTGTAAAAAAAGACATTTGTATTATATTTTTTATCATAAGAGAAGCACGGAAAATATACTTACTTACTGTATTTCGCATGTCGTGGTGTTCCAAAACAGTTTCTACGTTTCGTGTCTTACGTGTAATGTTATGTCTCTATAAAATGTTATTCTTAATGTATTACTTAATCTGTCGCTCATCCGTTTGGGATTTTTTAGTTTCATAACCTGTGTAGATTTTGAAAATAAAAGAGGTTTAAGTTGTTACATTATAATACTTGTTGTTTATTAAACGTAACAATGAAACGGTTATATTCCAATTGTCAAATAATTATTCTCAAACTGAAATCACTGATAAAGAAGGCATTAGAATGTTAGCGTACTAAGAAAAAAATATTTAATGCTGCAGTTGTCATGAAAACTCAGTATTTCAAGTAATAACAAAAGCCCTCCAAGTTGCTCATTGGTAAGTTTGAAATGTTATAACGCTAAGAATTGAGTTTTACCTGTGGGAGAACAGATAGTTCATCGTAACTTTGTGATTAAAAACAAGGCAAGTTAAAAATATTTGAACTTTAAAACTGACATAGAGAGAAATGCGAAGAGCAAATATAAAGTTGCCCTTCTAAGATTGATAACTTGTGGGATGAAAATTCTATTTGGTGTGATAACTTGTGGGATGAAAATTCTATTTGGTGTGATAACTTGTGGGATGAAAATTCTATTTGGTGTGATAACTTGTGGGATGAAAATTCTATTTGGTGTGAAAACTTGTGGGATGAAAATTCTATTTGGTGTGATAACTTGTGGGATAGTAAATTCGTAGTTTGGTGTAATACGTTAGTGGGATAGAAATTCTATTTGGTGTAGATTAACGTTGTGGATGTAAACTTACG
>NW_013665990.1:68224-75390 GCF_000517525.1 Limulus polyphemus
TAATTAGTAGTGTATAACTTAGTAGGTAAGTGAAACTACTAATTTAGGTGTGTATAACTTGTGGGAAATGAAAACTACTTAATTGGTGTAGTAATAACTTGTGGGATGAAAATTCTATTTGGTGTGTAAAACTTGTGGGATGAAAATTCTATTTGGTGTGATAACTTGTGGGATGAAAATTCTATTTGGTGTAATAACTTGTGGGATGAAAATTCTATTTGGTGTGATAACTTGTGGGATGAAAATTCTATTTGGTGTAATAACTTGTGGGATGAAAATTCTATTTGGTGTGATAACTTGTGGGATGAAAAGCTACAGAATGGTTTATATGTGATGTGTCAACCACGGGTATCGAAAACATTTTTTAGTGTTATAACTCTTGAGACATATCGCTGAGCCACTGGGGAGGGGGAGAGCAGGAATGATAATATTGATATCTAAAACACATAATAACTAATGGTCCTATATGTTCCTGCGTTTATAGTGTAAAGGTAAAACGAAACATCGACTCGTTAACGTTTCGTCTGCGACGAAACTAGTGTACATTCGATATTCACGTTTGGTGAGGAAACTAGTGTATCTTTGACCTTCATGTTCGGTGAGGAAACTAGTGTACATTCGATATTCACGTTCGGTGAGGAAACTAGTGTATATTTGACCTTCACGTTCGGTGAGGAAACTAGTGTACATTCGATATTCACGTTCGGTGAGGAAACTAGTGTATATTTGACCTTCACGTTCGGTGAGGAAACTAGTGTACATTCGATATTCACGTTCGGTAAGGAAACTAGTGTATCTTTGACCCTCATGTTCGGTGAGTAAACTAGTATACATTCGATATTCACGTTCGGTGAGGAAACTAGTGTATATTTGACCTTCACGTTCGGTGAGGAATCTAGTGTATCTTTGACCTTCACGTTTAATTTTTCTTTTGGTAATCATAATTCGCTTGAACTTCAAAACATACATTTAGATATATCTTATCTTTTCAAAGATTAACATAACTGTATGCTTTACAACCTAATTTGTTGAACTATTTGATATTCATTTGGGTGATATGCCCGTCCAATCATGTGAGGTTGTTGTGATTTGTCACAAGCAAGAAAACGACCAAAGGTTTGTCATAGACGAAATGTTACATTTTCAAGTTACATGAAATTTTCCATTGATATTAGTTAAAAATGTTATTACAGGATCTATAAAAATAACCTGTTATACTTGATGAAAAAAGAAAAAGTAACGAGTCGTATAATAATAAATTTTGATTTCATTTGTTTGTTATGTTTTGCATGGGAAGAACAAAACGGTGCAGTAGCACTGTTATAATAACAAAAAAAGAAAATTCCTGTGGTCTGTGAGTATTCTGAAAAATTGTAGACCTCGTTATTCCGAAATATAGCTGTTGTAAAAGTATGAAATACGTAGTAGTGAAACAACAGCAATAAAAGAAAGTATGTAATAAGGGAATGTACAGATAGTTTTAACGACTCATTAAATATGTATTTTTATTACTAAATGCTAGCTTTTGGCTTTCTCTTTGTTACCTCTGTGATTTCTATAATGTGGTATGGTCTGATAGTTTATACAACATGGGAGATAATTGGCTATAAATTGCGAAAATAATAGTTAATTTCGGAGAGTAACTATAAACAGACATGATGGGAAAAGCCTTAAAAATGGAAACGGTTTACATATAGAAGCAATACCGCCTAACTAAGATAGACTTATTTTACAATTTGATTTTTTTATTCGTTTGTTACATTCCCATTTCTGACCGCAGGTTGGACCAGAGTATGAAACTATTTACTCAACCATCTTGCACGACGATGGTCTGGAAGTTTCCTGCTTAAGTCTTCGATTCCTTATAAACCACGATCACTTCACAAATGGGAACATGAGAATAAAGTGCGAGGCCAGCATCCCGCGTGTAAGGTACACGATGAGTGACGAAACACTTGTGTTCAGCGACCAGCTTCAGCACGTTTCAGGACTCCGGATTCGAGAGAACTTGAGTAAAGGTTAGTGACGCTGCTTCAAAACATCCACTCTTCAACGTCAAGGTTGCTAGAGTGAAAGATCAGAAGTCCTTATTCAAGTGGATTTAAGATGTATTTTAGAGAAGTTTATTGATGATAACTGATGGAATACTTTACTTAACTGAGGAGTAAATGATAAGTGAATATCGAATTTCCACTGAAATTTGAGTAAGATCATTCTTTTTTTTTGTTATTTAAAAATATCCTGAAGGGTGTAAACAGTTTGATTCTTGAATGTATTCTGGGATACTATAATAAGTCATTTATAATAATTAGTGCTATCGGTTGCTTGTGTTTCACATAATGTGGAATTCAATAAAAGTAGTGATCCCAGCCGGGATTTCGATTTAATTAAGATGCTATAACGTTCTCTTGTTAATTATTAGTTGTTTCGTATTGAAATTCCATACCATCAAATAAACGGAAAATATTTATATCAAGATACTACTCATAAATCAAAGGTAATTTGTAGCTTTAGTGAAATATAACAAAAAATATACGAATTCTATGAAATAACGCAAGATAACACATAATGGAACAAATTATAAACTTTTGAAATGGATGCTTTTTATTTCAGTCAGTACTGATACCCAGACCGTTATTTTCGTAATCTAAATAATATTATCTTTCTTTCTATGAAAAAAACTAAAGGCCTCTGACACAAGTATTTCAGGGTGTCAGAGTCGATAATGTCAAATGCAACAGCTGTTGGTGGGATTTGCGAAGTAAATGGCCTTTTGAGCTTCACTTAAACATGGGGTTCGATTTTAAACGTAACAGTTTGTTAGACCCACAACGTAGGAAAATAAAAAATAATATTGGCAAAAGAGAAAACACATGTTGTGTGAATTAAATCAGAGGCAGATGATTTAATAAAGAACATAAATTATTATAAAATAGTAAGGATTTTAGATGATAAATGCCAGAGAAATGCTGAAAAATTGAACACGTGCGATACGGTCAATTCCAGCTTAGTAGCGGCATCTTGTGCAACAAACAAGGATTTATACTCTGACGGTTTTATTAACGGAATTTCATTTCTTTACTTTCGCTAAATGTTCTTCAGAGAGAAAATGTTTCTACCAAAAAAATTCTGTCTACTGAAGCTTCAAAACAGAATTTTACTTGATAAGTAGTTAGCAGAAATGTTTTAACTATGTGTATTGTTTGGTAAAATATTTTTATAAGTTGCATGTAAAATCACTACTTTTTTTTACAAGGCCAATATTTTTAATTTTAATATTTTAATTTTTTCGAAATGAATTTGATTTATCCTACTTGGTAAGTTTTCAATAATGTTTAAATATGTAATGTGGCTTTCACAAGTGGGGCATGCAACTTCACATGCTTTACAAAAGACCATTAAAAAAAATCGGAAATATATCTGTAACGTAAATAACTAGGAAATGTAGATTTAAACAAAAAAATTATTTTTATTTTGTATAAATATATTTTAATTGAGTTTTTTTTAATATTTTCCTACACGCATGTCCTCATTGTCATCTTTGTCGATGTTGTGAACCTCCATTTAGTGAAACAAACAATTGTCCACACTTTCTTTATAAACAATGCTTCAATTAAGGGAAATTAGTTGCTGAGTTATTTATTACGTTTTAGGGAAACGTAAAAATTAACGCTCTATACAAGTCTACGTAGCTGCTGTCTTATTTTTAAATTCCAAATATCTAATTTCTGAAGATATACACTGTTGGAAATAATCATGATACACCTATAGGACTCATAAACAATAAACAATGGCGATTAGGCCGTTAATTTATCAATGATACCAAGCACTATTACAGAAAATATAAAACAAAAGCCAATAATCTAGGAAATGCGCTAGTATTTTGTGTGAGAGCCCTCTGTTTTTATGCTGTCACACACTTTATTAATGTACAATTGTGGCATAATGTTCTAGATGTCCTGTATTGTTCCCCTCAATTCAACCAAGCTCTTAAGTCGCCTTTCAACCTCAGTCTTTATACATACTCAAGAAAATGAATATCAGGACATTGTGCAGGACATGCAACGGTCGTGGATGTTCCCATGAGTTGTGTTCTTGTTTTGTGTAGATTTACTTACAGGTAGCTAGGATTAGCTAAGATGTAGCCCCAAACTTCTTTTGATTCCTACTTTGCTTCACTGTAATTTTTGTATATTGATTGTAATACATTTCGTCTCTCTTTGCCATCAACCAAACTGTTGTTGATTGTTGCCGAACAATTTGAATTTGGATTATCTCTAAAGAGCACACGTCTCCAGCTTTTCTTTCTCCAATACTTCTGGTCTAATATCCATTATAGTTTTTTGGTCCGGTAACCTCTTAGTAGCGGTTTTCGAGTACCTACACATCAACTTACACCCTTATTCCTCACCGTTTCCATAATAATTCCCAATACTGTATATCAAATCAATAAAATACAATGGAAAGCATGCATTGTTCTTATATCAGATCAAGAAACCATTCATTTACGCACAGAAAATACCATACAAGTTTAATAGCAAAAACTTAATATTCGTATAAAATATGTTCTAGTTAGCTGTTTGGAAATAGGGGTTATTACATGACGCAGACTTCTAGATAGGAAAACGTAACATCTTGATATGTATATGAATATATCAAAAGACCTGGGGAAAATCTAAATCTAAATAGTCTATTATCAGTAACACTAAGTCTTGGGATTTAGTATAGAATATTACACGTTTATTATAATAAGTAAATAACATGCACTCACACTATAGAAACAATTACCATATATTGCTTGTGTATTGGAGCGTTAAAACATATACATGTACCGATAAAAAAAATATTTACATAACGAACGCAATGTACTTTAAACATCACTTAAACACACTAAAGGATATTAACCTTTAGGCAACCAGGCCTCATGTTTTAAACTTCTAAAGGATATTGAACTATAAAATAACAGTACAGCAATGAATTGTCGCTAATGATAGCTAATGTGGCCTCTTGAATACCGAAATATTAGGTCGTCAAGAAATTGTTTGTTTGTTTCTGAATTTCGCGCAAAGCTACACGAGGGCTAAATTAGCAGTGTAAGACTAGAGGGAAGGCAGCTAGTCACTCGCAATCTGAGGGTCGCGGGTTCGAATCCCTGTCACACCAAACATGCTCGCCCTTTCAGCCGTGGGGGCGTTATAATGTGACGGTCAATCCCACTATTCGTTGGTAAAAGAGTAGCCCAAGAGTTGGCGGTGGGTGGTGAATATCACAAGGTTTCTAGATTTAGCATTAGGTCCATCCAGTGCAATGGTATCACAAGGTATCTAGATTAAGCATTAGACCCATCCAGTGGAATGGTATCACAAGGTCTCTAGATTAAGTATTAGGCCCATCCAGTGGAATGGTATCACAAGGTCTCTAGATTAAGCGTTAGGTTCATCTAGTGGAATGGTATCACAAGGTATCTAGATTAAACGTTAGGTCCATCCACTGGGATGGTATTACAAGGGATTTTACGAATCAGTCTGGTAAGTTGAAGTGATTATACCTTTAACAAGTATTGGGCTTCACTTCATATAGAATTGCGCGGATCCGAATTCAGTATATTGTATATGGAAACCATACGTCTGTTCGCCTTCTTTGTGTCAGTACCTCTGCCACTGAAGGTGGACGGAGGTTATGTTTTCACCCTGTGTGTGTGTGTGTTTGTCAGCAAGATTTCTTGAAAAAGGTTGAATGGATTTGGACGAAAGTTCTTATACATTTGGACTATGACCCAACTTAGAAGTGATTAGTTTTGAAGGGTCAAGGCCATGAACCTACTAATGTAAACTACAAGTGTATATTTTTAGAACATAACTTTCACATTTTTCCTTTTTAATTTCGCCTTGTAATGGAAGATGCGCGAGCGAAATTTAAGTAATTCGTGTATCAGTAGAATAAACCATTTCGTTAATCTAAGCCTGTGTTTTCAGTTTTGCCCTAAATCACTTGATGCATATTCTTAGGAAATATCTGGTCTCCATAACCCTTTCCTTAAAGAAAAAGTTTAATCGTAAAGAATATATGGCTGGTAGTGGTTTACGTGCTGGGCTGTGCATCCGAGGGTCCACGTTTCGCGTCCTATTATCACAAAAATCGCACTCTGTACTTTGATGCCGTGGGTGCGCTATAAGAGTGATGATCAAATCCCGCTATTTGATTATAGTAGCTAAATTGTTAGCGGTAGGAACTGTTGACCAGCTGCCTTCTCCCTAGTCTATTAGCTCAAATTAGGGACGGTTAGCGCAAAAGTTCCTGTGTAGATTTGCTGGAATATCTGCGAACAAACAAAATCAGAAATAATATATAATCAAAATAGTTGCACTGTTTATTTATTTTTTTCATTTTAAGCGTTATTCAAACCAGAAGAAAGACTTGTAAAATACCTTGGCTAAATATAAATTAAATTCATGATTCTTATTAACAATACGATTTATACATTTGTGAAAAAAAAGTAAATAAGAAAGAGCAGTTGTTTGATTTTCTGAAATTTATTCAGATACAAAATAGTTTTCATTCAATATAGTGTAAGTGTGATTGCAAAGCCTGATTGTTAATACTTGCGAGGCCCGGCATGGCCAGGTGGTTAAGGCACTCGACCCATTCCACTGGATGGACCTAACGCTTAATCTAGAGACACCGGTCGTGACACCATTCCATTGGGTGGACCTAACGCTTAATCTAGAGACCCTGTGATACCATTCCACTTGATGGACCTAATACTTAATCTAGAGACCTTGTGATACCATTCCACTTCATGGACCTAATGCTTAATCTAGAGACCTTGTGATACCATTCCACTGGATGGACCTAACGCTTAATCGAGAGACCTTGTATTTCCATTCCATTGGATGGGCCAAATGCTTAATCTAGAGACACCAGTTGTGACAACATTCCATCGGATGTACCTAACGTTTAATCTAGAAACATCAGTTGTGACAACATTTCACTGGACGGACCTAACACTTAATCTAGAGACACCAGTCGTGACACCATTCCATTGGGTGGACCTAACGCTTAATCTAGAGACCTTGTGATACCATTCTACTTGATGGACCTAATGCTTAATCTAGAGACCTTGTGATACCATTCCACTTGATGGACCTAATGCTTAATCTAGAGAC
>NW_013665990.1:76260-100154 GCF_000517525.1 Limulus polyphemus
GCTACAGAGGCGTTATTTTCCTTCTTGTATTCAAACAGCATTACATGCCGAATATGTGTCTCGTCATGTGCCATCACTATAAGGCATTAGAGTATATTAAGTTTTACACATTACAAAGGCTACACCAACGTGACGTTTAGGCTGTTCTTTAAGTATTATACGTGATGTACGTTTTTTTTTGGGGGGGTAATGAAAGTGTTCCAAAACGCTACATTAATTTCTTGACGACCTAATATTTACTCCACTGTTGAAATGTCGGAGCCTTGATTTTAAAATGAAAAAATTAGAGAATAACTCAGTGAATAATTTTTTATTTCCCTTCAATAAACTTTTGACAAATAAACTGTTGCTTTTTTAGTCAATACTTTAGCAACTAACGATACGGTAAATGCATAGAAGATACACTTCTTCATATCAAATTGTCACTTTAGCTAGTAAAATGAGGTGTAAGTCAGCGCAAGTTTTTACGTGTTTCAACTGCGTACAATATTGCAGATATTGAAACATTTAGAAAAACAAAATGGTAGAACATATTCAGTTTTATCCATTTTTTTCTATGTGTGTGATAAAACAGAACCTAATTAATAATCAATATTAAGTTGTTGTTACCTTTCTTAAATTGCCTCTAACTTTTTTAGTTTTTATAATGAATGAATCAAACTTCAGAATATCTGCCCCCCAGTGGCACAGCGGTATGTCTGCGGACTTACAACGCTAGAATCCGGGTTTCGATACCTGTGATGGGCAGAGCACAGATAGCCTATTGTGTAGCTTTGTGCTTAATTACAAACAAACAAACTTCAGAATATCTAAAAAATAAAATAGCTTAATAAATCTTAATGACGTTTAAGTATTTTAATAGAATGTTTTTATTGTGCATGATCTGTTTACCTTTAGAATATATTTAGCTTAAGAGTAAAACTTTACATCTGTCTACTGTACCTGATTTTAGTATAAAAGTATTTAATTGATTTGATACATAAAATTGAAATTGCTTTATAATACGTTGTATTTTAAATATTATTTCAATTTTACGTTATTATAAAAATATTACGGAAATCCTCAGAAGTTATAGAAATATGCAACGACTAAGTATTTATACATGTTTATTTCAGATATAAGTGCTTATAGACTCTAATTAGGATAACGAAAATATTTGATTGAATCACAAAAATGCATAGAATTAAATAGTAGACGAGTCATTGCTATAACTTTCATGTATTCAAAAAGAGTTCAAGTCTTATGAATAAATTATACAATATTTTACATGTTTTTATGACAAATGTGAGTGAACATTTACAAGCATAAAAAGTTATTTCCAAATAATGGGATAGCTTTCAATTTAAAGCAAAAAATTGTATTTATTACTATTATAAGATTGTTAGCTTGTCAGTTGAAAGTGCCAGCTCACACGAGAATGGTTGTAACCTTGCCATGGCAGATTTAATGCCAGAGAAAAACATGATATATTTGTATTATTGTCACTTGTTAAGGTGAAAGTTCAAGGTTAAAAGATGAATGAAATACGAGTTGGATTTCTGATTAATAAGTGTCTAATGAGAAAACCTTTGAGTTTTGTGAATGTGTGGATATATATATATAATTATGTTAGAATTAAGATTTTTGAAATAATTGTGTTCTGACATAAAGAAATAGATGAAAACTAATAAGTAAGAACAGAAATGAAACTGTAAGAATGACTTATATAAATATTATAATAAGAAATAGTCCATTACGTAGTGCAAAATTATTCAAGTTTGTAATTCTTTCTCTTATTCGGTAGTTCGTGACACTGCTGCGATTGTGGCGACCCCTGTTCGGTGGATACACCATCTCCTTTCAGTACTGACCCTGGTGTATAACTGTTTGTTTTTTCGTATATGAAATGAAGACATTTACATAGAATTTGGTGGAATATTGAATGGTTTGTGATGAAAAGACTTCTCATGTATGAACGTTGTTTATATGTAGTTCCAGACAAATCTTCTAAATCAGTTTCTTTATAGTTTACCATATCAACCTTGAAGAAGATTACTGCATGTAGTCTTCTGTAATCTCTATCTAGAATGTTCTTCATACGTTCTGTTCTCTAAATGTTTCGTGATAACGTTCTTGAAGAAAGTTGCAAAACAGCTTGTACAAAGGTTCTGTTTTTCAACCTACGAAATATTAAGACGAATAGCTTGAAATATAAAAAAGGCATTGTTATTGATATGTAGACTTTCTCAAATCATACACACGCATACATTCACTGCGTGCATAAAAAGGTGGGAAAAATGATTTAGAAAATACAAAAACAAAGATTAGTGTTGATTATTAAGGACTATTTTAATTAAACTAGCGTAACGAGTGGGTTTGTCAAACGTCTGACGAAGTGTTCATAAGAAAGCTTTGAATGTATGCAGACAGAATTAATAAAGGCAAGAAACTCCTAGCTATTGATATTTGTATGGGTCTAAAAACTAAAAATAATCGTGTTAAAATGTATAATTTATTAGCTGATTAGCAAATGCCATTTTCTCACGTTTGAAATGAACTATAAAATAGGCATAAGATATTTGACTGCTTAGAATTCCCTTGTATTGACAGAAAGATTACAGATTTTTAAAGAATTAGATTATTGAGAAAACTCAAAGGTGTTTTAAACAAAAAATAAAATTTTCTTTATAATTCAGTATCAATATATTTAATAAAGTTTACCTTAACTGTTGTATTTTGATTTATTAATCTTATTTTTATAATTACAAGCTCGAGTTATCAAACCCTGTGGAATTACATATTTACCGTTTTTAATCATTTGCTTTATTTTAATATAACGAAGACATTTTGAACAACCAAACGATATTAACACATTAGTAGAGTCGAGAAACAAAAATATATAAATAAACTGATGTATGAAGCACCTTTTCTTTCTTCTATTGTAGCGAGAATATTCGCAGTTATCAAGATTGCTTCTCAATTTATCTAGTATGCACGCACACACACACACACACACACACACATAGGTAATTGTTAGACTAATCGGTTTAGTTACATCGAGCGAGATCTACCAGCGGTAGGCCTATCTCATAGATCGCAAATTCTTAAAATAAAAACATATACGTACGAGCGTCACATTCCTTTCCCAACATTTGGGTACAGGCCAAGATCTTTTTTTTTTGTATGTATGAGTTTGTATGTAAAGTTTCGTAATTAAATATAATCCAGTCTTTCTGGTAACAATACCCCACAAACACACAAAATTTCACACATGCTATTAACATAATTGTTTCTCAGTCCGTCTATTTTTCCTGCACCAGTAATTACACAGACCTTCGCTACAAGTCCTATAGAATAATTGATGATGCATATCTATCTATGAAACACATCTAAGGTAATGTTTAATGTTTTACAGGTTGTGAGGGATGGAATTCCAAATATATCAACATTCTATGTTTAAAGTATAAAATTGCTTTAAAGTCTTATTTCAAAGTTTTCTGATGTGTTTCCAGACACTTTTTCTCTAAATGTTCGTCCCCTGGTGGCTTAGAAGTAAGTTTCAGGGCTTATAACGTTAAAATTCAGAGCTAGATTTCCGTCGCGATTTCAGCGCAGATAGGCCATTGTGCAGCATTTTTTTCTAAAACAAACAACATTTGTTAATTCGGTCTCTCTCTCTCTTACTAAGGGTTAAAAATATCGATCTTGTATTACTGAAATCAACAAGAACATGTAACTCTTACTAAGGGTTAAAAATATCGATCTTGTATTATTGAAATCAACAAGAACATGCAACTCTTACTAAGGGTTAAAAATATCGATCTTGTATTATTGAAATCAACAAGAACATGCAACTCTTACTAAGGGTTAAAAATATCGATCTTGTATTATTGAAATCAACAAGAACATGTAATTTTCGTATTTATTCAAAATGTCTCACCTTATGAAACACTAATTTTTAGAATAATGTAAATCTTCATAAATTTAAAGAATTGTGTTAACTTAAACATTTGTTTATAAACGTATGCATTGACTCTCTCGGTTGTTACCGTACGAAATTTAATTTTAAACATAGCTAGAGTTAAGTTACTTGAAAAGTCTAATATGAATCAAATAGGTACAGGTAATATTGTTGGTGCTACTATTTCGTCATTTGTTTCAGTATTTTAAAATTGTTAAAATTACAAATATATATAAATATAAGCCCAATATGTGAGAACTTGATGAAGTATACCCATAAGCGATTCCTCCAGAAGTGTAAAACTTGTGTAGAATTTAGTGGTACAAGAAGTCCACCGTACTATATGACACGTTTTTATTGATGCTTATAAATGTTTTTAAAAGTCAGAAAACTCATGCCAGTTGATAGTGAGAAGCATAGTGTCAATGGGTTCTTGTCTCTGTATTTTGCATTAGATCAATTGGTATATAAAATAGTATATTAGATTAAATAGTTGATTAATTGATATATAACCTGAAAACGTGAGACAAATGTGTTAGTTCAGATAAGTATTCATATAGAAGTGTGCTGTCACGAAACTATCTCTAAATATGATTCATTACCATTTTAAATCTTAGTGAGCAATAGGCTGTTCAGTACAAGTAAAAACTAATAATGATTTGGTACAGTACATGGGTATGATTGCCATTACATATTGGGTTCTAAGGCTAACACCCAACCATTTGTATGTTTGGTAATACGTAGTTAATTATATATTGGAATATAACCAGTTTTATGTTCGCTAATACGTAGTGTTTTTCGCTCACAGCCTTGAAATATTGCAAAAAACTTTTATAAAGATGACAACACTCATTGTGTCGCTAACTTGAGGAGTAGATCTCACTACTGTCTTTTCTTCACTTAACTGAGTCAAAATTAAAATTAATTTAACGATAAAGGAAAGTTTATCTACTCATTGAATTACGTGAATAATGACATGAAGTTGAGAAGATTTATTCCTACTTCGTCTAAATGCTAGTAAGAATATTAATGACCTGGGTCTTGACTAGATGAACGTCCTAATTAACAATACTTATTGCAAAAAAAATGTATTTTTTCTAGTTGAATAAAAGCACTACAATTTATTTTTAGCGTTACTCTGAAGAGATATCGACAAAATCATTACAAGACATTTCTAAGATTGTTATATATACATCATATAACTAACCGTCAAACATTACTGACTAAAGAAAAACAGCATTTATATCATAGCGCACAACACACAAACACATAGTTATTGCTACTCAATAAGAAATTAGAGAATATTCACAAGGCAACATTAATCACACGAAAATGCTATTTTTCAATTAATTCGACAATGGAGTTATGGGCTCGATAAAAAAAAACTCGCATAGCTCTGCAGGTCTATCTATAAATTTGTAAGGAAAGCTAAGTAATTACTCGAACATAATTATTCTGGGTTATTAATATGAAGAGTTTCATTGCTATGGTAATATAACTTTATATTTTAATTAGTATTCTGTATACTATTTCAAAGAAAAGTAGTGTTTCAAACTCCATATACTGAAGTTACGATCACCTGTAATCATATATACAGTTGGAAAATATTTGATGTTGTATCTGTTTACACAGTTCGCACAGTGGATATTTGTTTTCTATTTATAAAAAACGTTGACGTTTGTTAAGTCTAAACTTTAACATGGCTTTAGCCTTCATATTATAACCATGTTATTATTTGTTATTTTTAGAGTACAAATTCATATGTTATAATATGTACACTTAGATATTTGTGTTTTCTCGACCATATCAATGATGTTCGCATGTGAATGTCTTTTTTAAACAATTCTGTTCTAATGTTTAATAATACAAGTTAATGAAATATATGTTTTCTATGATGCTTGCTTGTAAATATGTTATACTAGTATGTCGCAAAGTCAAATAAAGAGACCGAATACAAAAGTTTTTTTTTAAATTTAAAGTGTGAATGCGTGCAGAAATCTAACTTAGAATTTTATATAAATCTGAAGAAATTTAGTATGGATATTAATTACTTTTATTAACCTCTATTATCTGTTGGGATGGTCGTGGCCCAATAATTAGCGTGCCGGACCGTGAAACTGAGGTTCTTTGTTTCTCGTCCCATTGCCGCAAAATCGTGCTTATTACTTTGGAGTCGAAGGTACGTTATAAGAGTGAAAGGCAGATCCCACTATTCGATTAAAATAGTTCACGAGTTGGTGGTTGATGCAGTTAACTATATAGCTGTCTCTCCTCTAGTGTATCAATTAAAATTTAGGGACGGCTAACTCGAATATCTAAAACAAACTAGTCTTTTTAAGATCATTTACGAATATATATCTTTCTATTACACCACTGTTGATTTATTTTGCACTGAGTGAATGTTTTTTTTTTCATGTTATTTCGCCGGATAGTTTTTGTTTGCATTTATTTTTTTATTTGTGATAAGCTGATATTTTTTGTAGCAACTATATTAAACATATATATCGCATTTGGTCTATAATATTCAGATACTGAGCAGAGTGAAAGCATCCAGATAGTCTCCCAGTGGCACAGTGGTATGTCTGCGGACTTATACCGCTAGAAACAGGGGTTTCGATACCCGTGGTGGGCAGAGCACGGATAGCCCTTTGTGCAGCTTTGTGCTAATAACAAACAACAGCATCCAGATAGTAGCACCCGCCGCAACAAGGAATTTTTCAGGCTCTGAGTGCCCTAGAGGTTAGCGTGCCAGACTTTGAATCCATGCTTCGCGTGTTATTGCCGCAAGAAACACGCTCTGCACTTTGGGTCCGTAGATGCACTATAAGAATGACAGTCAAATCCCACTATTCGATTAAAGTAGTCCAAGAGTTAATTGTATGTGTTGTTAACTAGCTACCTTCCATCTAGTCTCTCAGTTCAAAACTAAGATTGGTTTGTGCAGATCGTTTTACTGTAGCTTTGAAACACACTGTAAACTGTTGTCCAGCGTTGAACTGAATAACGGATTGAATATCATTCTTATGATGCACCCACAACTGAAATTGCGAGCGTGTTCAGCAGCATTATGACGTAAACCTTGGACCTCCCAACCCGCAACCCATCATGCTAATCCCCAACTTACAAAAGGCCCATTAACTTTGTTAACTTGGGCAAAATAATCATAAGATTGTGCCATTATTCGGAATGTCATAAGATTTAGTCGTTGTTCAAAGGTTCTAGTGTTGATTTAATATTAGTTAAAATGATTTACTCATTATTCGAAAATAGAGATCTTTTATTCTCTCACAGGCAGTCTGGCATGTAAAAGTGAAATTACACAGGAGTTTTTAGGGTATAATACGGATGCATGTGCCATAATTGTCACATGTTGCACTATGGCACCAGTATGATCTAACGTCTGATCAATTACAGTTACTGTTCAAAATGTGCTCCTCTAACGTCCGGAATGCATTGATGTGACAACGTATATTAGAGCAACAACACACATATCGTTTACTTGCTAGACTCTTCGTGGAAAATCGCATCCTTTAAGTCTATACACGTGACTTCAGGTATCCCCACAACCGGCTTGTGTTAGGTCCGGATAACAAGTTCCCAAGTAAAGTGATATGAAATGATTCTGTCCTGGAAGACATGTTTCACCTTGTTATCAATATGTAGTGGGGCACAATCCTGCGTGAATACTTCAGTGTCTATCACATTTACCATCCTGCATGAATACTTCAGTTTCTATCACATTTTGTTACTGCAGCATGGAAATCACATTGATTATGAGCATTGCACGATACTATGCAGGTTTGTAGTCCACGTGCTCATGGTTCTTCAAAAATGTACGGTCAAGTAACAAAGTCGACTGTGAAACCATACCACACTATCATCTTATGTGGGGGAGCTGTGTAGGAAATGTTACATGTGGAAAGTTTCCAACCAAATAATGCGATTGCTCTTGTTGATACTTTCAGAAATGGTGAAGATATTGGCAGGCTATTGATCATCAACTTCCAATCTTGCCATAACTGCAACGCAAAATCAACATGTCGGGCGAAATCCGCCTTCTTCAATGCATAAGCATGATGCAGCTTGTAAGGAAACAATTAACAATTTGATCGTCTTGATAAAAGAATTAGCACAAAGGATCACATATAAAGTGTTCTTTTAATAGTTTGTCATTGGCTCCTATGGTAACTGGTGCATTAAGATTAAGTGATTTAGGTATAGTTTGACACTGTAAATGCTGTTCTAATATATCTCGGTCTCTTTTCGTTCAGTTTTCTAAGTCGTTTGGAAGTTTTGGTAGCGTTGAGATAAGAATACGATTGGAAAGTTGTAATGAAGGGAAGTGGAAGATTTTTCTGTGGGACGTGAAGGTTCAGAGTCATCAGGTTTGGAACTTAGTGGGGGATTACTAGGAATATAGAGGATACCAGAAGGAAGGTTGTTTACAAGGTGTGCAGAAGATTCGGCTTTTGGAAGGAGAAAAGTTTCAGAGATTGTGAAGTTTGGAAAGTCATCAGGCTCAGGGCTTACCAGAAGGTTATTAGGAATAAGAGTGGAAACCGTAATTTCTGCATGAGTAGAGAATTTAGAAGAAGGATCAATTTGTTCTCCTGAAGAAGAATAGTCAACTATTCGAAAGCGCTTGAGTTTTGGGTCTTATTTTAAGTTTATTACACAATTTGATCGTATAGCCTTATGAAGAGTCGAAAGTGGCAGATTTAGATCCCGGACGACATAATGTACACTACTTTACCAATGTTTATTTATTGTTGTTTAACACTCATAACGTAGATAAATTAATATGTAGAATTATACACCAACTTTTCTCTACGTTAAAATACTTTTATTTGCGACCTTTTGGCCCTCTTACCGGAACCTTCATCGGATGTTGACTTGCGATATTTTCAGTAGGTGTCGGTGATCTACTTGTACGTGGTTTATCACAAATATCACAATATTTTTATGATCTTGAACACAGCAACACTGGAACAATGTCATATATGGATGTTATGCACCCTATGCTATTCCATGGAAGCTGCCTCGGCATTGCATCCTTTAGGGTAATGACATTTCACCAGTTCACCTTTCAGCAGTTTCATGTTGGGTTACTGAGTTGTACTGCGATCGACAAGGAGTAGCGCTCCTGGTGGCAACATATGACAACTGTGTCATTTGCATCCACATAATATCCTTAACAAACCTGTGAAAATTCACCTTTCTATGTCACACTATTCGTGAGATATAACGCGCTGAACTGCGAAACTTTCTTTATAGTTACCTTGTAACGTTTTTAGATAAATTATAAATGATACGGCAAGATTTGTGAAAAAACATCAAAAGTTGTTCTATAATAGTTGTGGATTAGACAAAAAATGGGAAAATATAACCTAAGATAAAGTATTATAAAAGAATAGTTCTACCACCTAATATGTCAACATGTTATTATATTTAATCATTTACGTTGAGGATGAAAGCAAATATTTTAATTAGTGTTGCCCAGTCTTTAATTTTACACGTTTGGAAAATGAAATTCGTTTTACATATTAAAATAAAAATAGCTTCGATAAATTCTGATTAACGTAAAAGTTGTTGGATGGTGCAATTTTTCACCTATATAGTTCTGTAGGTGCATTATATGACAATAGAAAAAGCCAGAGTAAGAATCTAAAAAGCACACTTTTGCAAACACTAAAACTTGCTCTTATTACTAACTCTTTCTGACATATTGAAGCAGAACAACTCGCACTTTCCTTATGCTAAGGACTAATGACTGTAGTAACTGTCAGGATTGATTACTTAAACTGCCTTACCAAAATGACTCCTTCACTTTGAGTACGTGTTTTATCAACGTGGAGAATGGAACCATTTCTCGAAGATTCATTCCCATGGGATCTCTTGTCACAGCTAACATCAATTCTTACTTGTTATTTCGTATCTTTACGAATTAAAGTACTGTATTCCAAAACTATATGAAATAATACTTTCTGAATATAAAGCTAAACTTACCTGAAAACGAAATATAATTTCTTGAAAACAAAAGAGCCATGAAGAATATGTTGTGAAATAGTCAACTATTTATTTTTCAGTTACTTAAACAGTCAATAATTGAAGTAGTTTCGAGAAATATCTTCCGATCTCAAGATTGTGATCTCTATGCTATACACAGTTCTATTGGCGTTATTCATAAACTTTAATGATGAAAATTTCGTATCAAAAACTTATTTTCAAGGTCTCTAATTTGCTCTAAATCTGCCTTTCGGGCCATCGGATCACAAAAATACTATGTCTATACCAGTAAGTAAACATTTTACTAAGTATTGTATAACAGGATATACCATCAGTAACAAAAACTGCGTCAACTTTTACTCAGGTGTGAGTGTTTTCCAAGCTGGCAAAGTATGGTTATGATTAATTACATTTGCCATAAGATATTAGAATTAGGGATTTTATATTTTTTAAAACTACATTTTTAATATAGTACCTTAAGCGTTTTCAAGAGTTAGTAGAGTTATTAATAATAATATTTCAACCACAGAATATTTGTCATATCCAACGATGCAGATTGAGCTAAACGTTTCATACTAATTGTACATTTTTACGCATCATATTAATCCAGAAACAACTGTCTGGAGGAATAGGTGCTAAGTTGATTGTTAAAATCAAGACCTAATGCATCTCTCGTTTTTTATCTACGCATACCAGCCTCAAATGTGTGTTGTTAAATATTTCTGTCATATATAGCTATGTGTTTCGAAACTGATAAAATGCTATTTTATTTCGAATCTATATATATTTTCATGGAGATTTTAAACAAAAGAAATAATACACATACTATAAAGCTAAGTAGTCCAACCTGATATTTAAGCTTCTATAGACTGTTCCTTCCTGGAGTTTCGCGACGTTTTGACTACTGTCCTGAGACGTATTAAACTTGATGAAAGACTCAACACAGAAACCGAAGCGTCTCTAACATATAAATTCCTTACAGATAAAATTGATATTAGATTTAAGGCCAGTATACAGTCTATTCTAAATTATCCCTGAAACATCTATGGTTGAAAGTTTGGACATTGTCTAGTGTCTGGCGTGCCATGACTCGGTGGATAGGGCGCTACTCGAAAGTTGCGGGTCGCGAGTTAGAATCTTGTCACCGAACATGCTCACCCTTTCAGCAACAGAGGCGTTATAAAGTAACGGTAAATCCCACTTTTCGTTGGTAAAAGAGTTGACGGTAGTTGGTGTTCACTATCTGCCTTCCCTCTAGATTATCATTCCTAAATTAGGGACAGATAGCCGTCTAGTAGCTTTGTGCGAAATTCAAAACAAACAAAAATTATGTTTGGCCTCTTTCTTCAACTTATGTGAAAGTCAGAAATACATTTGAGGTCAGTGATGCATCTTCTGCTGTTCAGCCTTTTATCTGTGGTTACAGTTCTTCCCAGTATGTTAAATAAGTGCACCTGAAAATACCACATAAATAAGTATACGTCATATATACATTTAAATTTTAAAATATTATATATAGATAAAAATATGCGAGGTAAGATCAGTAATAAAAACTGGTTCTGGTTTAAGCCATTTAAATTTGTTTGATTAATAATCTCTACTTTCCTTAAATGTATCATCATCGCTGATGCACTTTAAAAGACAAGTATTATTAATGTAGCATAGTATAACGCAACATGCACGTTGTAGGATTTCCACCACTGTACTTTTTTCTTGGACTTTGCTTCATTGGTGGGACTTAGGTAATGAACTAGGGTGGTGTATCTCTCTTCAGTCCATTTATGAAAACTGATTAAAAACGATGACCAAATGGAAAATAATAAAAACAAACAACCGATGACATGCCAGCCAACATGGAAGGTTATAAAGAAGTGAAACAAAAAGCAAGACAGTGAACAGATGAAGAACCTTGAAATCACAGACAACGAAAACAACACAGTCAGAAGAAGTGTTGAAAGGGACTATTTATTAGAAAACTATGGTTGGGAGTGTACAACACAGTAAAACCTGGACTCAGGAGGAGGGCAATAATAATTTGAGAACAAGAAAAAAATTCCTGGATACTGCCTATACAATACTGAAGGTGGTGAATTCACGTGGGACTATCCATGAGTTGTAATGACAGTGGAGGGTTATTTTTCTCTCTGCACACTAGAAATCCTGGTAAAATAATGTTCGTGAAGAGGGCTGGAAATAAAAAACGGCGTGAAGAAAAAAAGGTCAACTTGAATATCCTGAACGATTATCTAAATTTTGTATTGTTTTAGCATAAAGCTATGCAATAGTCTATCTGCGCTCTGCCCACCACAGGGAATCAAGTACCACATTTTAGTGTTGTAAATCATGGGATGTATTTTTTTTATATGTCATGGTGACTGCAGAAAAACGAGATGAGAGGTGGAATGGAGAAAGTGAGTCTTGAATTTACGTCTAAGTAGTTCAGAAAACTGAACTCGAGGTGAAATAAAGTTCGTGACATCATCTTTAATATTTCTCATAGAATTGTGAAGGTCGGTACTTCAGGTAGGATGGTAAGTCCTGTTTGTAACATTTGCTGAACAAAAAAAAAGGTGAAAGTTAAAACTAGCGTAATTAGTTTTTAGTCCACAGTAACTGTGTTTGGTAGGATTTCCACCATGCCGTATTCTTACTTATTCCTTGATTAATAGGTTTTTGCTTAAATGTATACTCTTCATCATTGCTTCGGATGTTCTCTAAGAATTGTTGATAGAGCTATAAGATATATAAAAACAACAACACTTGGACTGGCAGTTAGTTGGCACATGACTTCTCACACTTGACTAATATTTCGAGGTCAGCCTGTTAGCGAGTTTGAACAAATATACTTTTCTCGGTGTTCTTTACTTTTTCTATTATTCTTCGAGTTTGTGGGTGAAGTGCTATAGACGTTCATGATGTAACCTATTCTAACCGAGTTGTACATAAAGTTTTTTTTGTGTCCTTCGTGTGCCATAAACATTAGTATAAAATCCAAGCACAATACTAACTTAGGTTAATTTCCTGAAGTAGCAGTGATTATTCTAGGAACATTAAATGTTTTTATAGGTTTAAAACACAGATAAGGCTGATAACATTGCTAAGTAGTCTCTAACAAATCTAAATATTGTAACTTTATTTTGAATCTAAGAGTAAGAAATAAATCTTAAATCCACTATTAAAATGCATATAAATCGTCGAGCCTTGACGTGTTCTCCAAATTTCTATTGTATTATGTGTGAGAACATGCCATCTGTTAACACATTTTAAAGGTGTATGTAGTTATTTGTAACTTAATATGGATCCTATCATATAAAGCCTTTTTTAGAGGACAGAAAATCCAATGTATGAGACAGTCTTTCAAGGAGTTTCGTGATTGTTATTTAAAGTAGCTACGACGAAAATCCACACATGAGATGAATTCCTTCAGATGTTAAGACTATCTTTTAGTTTTACAACAAGAAAATTTGAAACCAATTTTCCAAATTAAAAACTTTTAGAGTGATAAGATAATGATAATCTAAAAAAAATTATATTTTGAGAAACCATCTAGACGGATTTCAAAACTTAGCAGGAAATTTGTAAACAGAATGGAAGTTCAAACTGGAAAGAAATTATAATTCAAACATATCTGTAAAATTGCCAGTTCTTGCACCCAAAAGTAGCTCATTGTGCCCTAGGTCAGTTTAGGCTTTAAAAAACGTGAAAATTAGCCCGATTAATTCTGAAAAATTTGATGAAAAGAATTAGGTATAATTGGCCTTAAAATTGTAAGACGTAGTTGACTTTCACAGATAGCTAACTCATTGTCGTACCATCTTCCAGATTCGGCGCTATTAGATGAAACACCACAGATTAAATTTCAGGGTTTACTCCAGTAATTCAAGGTCGCTTGTATCTGGGGGAACAATAATTCTCCCTTTTTATGCGTTATGGTTTGTTTATATTTTGATAAAAAAAACCTGGAGTGATAAGAAATAAGTTAATATGCGTGAATAAGCAACGTATCTTTATTTGGATTTTCTCTTTCTCAATTAAGTTACTTAAGAAAATAATTTTTAAATACAATTACGGGTTTAGTGCTATGTATACAAATCAAGAAAAATCTGTAGATCTAGCTTGTATAAAAGTTCTGAATTGCAAGTTATATAAATAAAAACCAGCAATTAGAAGGAATACTCAGTATGCGTCAAACCTTATATATAATGCCAGAAAAGATGGAGGATGACCAAAAATTTGGTCCTAGACAGTTGACACAGGTATAGACATTTGAGAATTTCATTGATTATTGATCTACATGACTAGGAATAAGAAGTATTTATTTTCCTTTTGTAACATTCATATGTTTAAGTGACAAATTAAGGAGAGAAACGTATTCCTGATCAAGCAGAATAATTATATGAAGTAAAATAATAAACCTTATATGTACGTATATCATTGCTTGTTAGATATACACGATTGTTATATTATTGCGTCATGTTACTAGAACCTTCTGAGTTTTCTCGTTGTTTTCTAAAGTAACTGAACCAGCTTATGTGAATTTTGACGAAAAAGAGAAAATTATTTAAAGCTGTGGATACAAGTGTGATAACTAACAGTGTAACAAACACTTGTATATACATTTGACTTGTTTCAATATATTATTTCAAAACAAGTGGACTGTTTACCGTTTGTTTATTGTTGAGATTTATCGCCAACAAGTCACAGACAACTACTGTAAAGAATTCGGCCCATACATAAAACCTTACATTACTATTGACATTTGAATTGTCGTAATGAAGGATAGGTTCGGTGCTATTTTTCTAATGTTAAGGAATCTGTGTAGCATTATAACACAGATGTATTTTTATACAGTATACAATGCAAGTTATGTTTCAGTGATTTTTTTTTTTTACTCTTTACTTATCAGATTGATAAGTATAAGTTCATAAGTGAATGGCGACACCTTTTCTGCTACTTTGGTGAATAATATTTTATGCCCATTTATGAGATAGGTGTTATTTCTATTTTGGTCCTCTGGTGGTTGATCACTAGTCTCTCGTTTATCGGAAAACAAAAAATTCATACAAAACGATACCTGTTTTACATTCGTAAGGTAACAGAAATATTACATGTTTCAGCGTAATGCGTAGTAAATACTGGCATTTGGAAAGTGTTCACAAAACGACTTTTAATTGCACGCAGCATTAGCGATTGAGTAAATTTAAAAGCAAAACTTTAGATAAACTTACTTATTAATTTCTTTGTTGAATAAAACGAACTAGCAAAAATATCAACCATATGAACTCTCGATCCCATGTGAACACAAGCGTACCATTCGTATAATGGCAGACAAGCCAAACATATAACAGAGCTCCTTTCAAATTTAGCTATTCTGCCCATCTCTGAATTATTGTTCTTCCAGCTACAGTAAGTTCCTCAAACGCAGAGGTATTGTTGTCAGAAAAATCAACATTTGTAACGTTTTCATCAACAACTGAAAGTTTTATCTCTTTTAGTGATATAGAAAGATTTGGAGACTTGTGTAACTTACAGAAGTAAACCTCACGTCTATATGTGGCTTGATAGGAAGGTATCAGTGATAAATATAATTTAAAAATAAATAATATACTCAGAACGCAGGACCTCTACGTATCACTTGTATCCAAGCTGTTCTTCTGTTTTATTAATAATATTGTTGCCCACAAATGTTATGATTTATGGTAGATTTATGTAAAGTGAATCTCAAGACAATCGTAAACACAACTAGAGCTGTCTCTTGAAAGTAAATATTAAATAGTTTAATCAGTGAATTTGAAAAGCATGAAACTTTAAGGGACTATCGGTCGGTGGAACAAGTAGTATATTCACTTTCAGGCGTATCTGTTGAGAATAAAAAGTGCTTTCTACTTTTATCTCTCAGTTTTTATGTACTTCAAACATGTTAAATATTTTTCTTCCAAAATGTTACCATTATGAAAATACTCAATAAATTATTTTAAAAATTTGCTTTCACACCAATGAACAGAGGCTATAAACGAATGGATTCTCAGATGTTTGGTTTGGATCGGTTATGTAATTTTCTGATAATAAGGTAGCTAACCTAATAAAATAGAAACATGTTTTCTGACTTCAAACTTTGAATTACATTTCAAGCTGCATTATTTGAAAACACCTCTCTACATTCGAAGTTCGTCAAATCGATCGAGTCATTTTCAACCGTATTAGTAAGCTAAAGATACTATTAACCAGTAGCTGATGCAAAGTTCATATTCTTCCTAGCTCTCACAACTCTATACGATTAAATGGACTCCACAACAGTATACACATATACTAAATCTAAAATCAAGACATTAATTTACAGAGGAGAGAAAGAGCTAGAAGGTGAAAGAGAAGTCAATAAAACCAGCCATTTTATTCGAGATTCATAGCATTAACCAGATGTTCTCATTCAGTTGATTATTCCAATTTCTAGAGTGGAAGGTAATGAAACGCCAACGTTGAACGTAAAGAATAGGAAAAATACATTCGTTATTTTCTTGCCCAATAAATAGCTCGAATAGCGCTTACTCCCTCGCTATAAATTCTATGAAATCTGAAGTACAAAACCCGCAAGTTTTAATACCACTTTCATGTAACAGCCGAAATACCATTGATTAATTTACTACATAAAAGAAAAATAAGGCTTTTGTACCAAATCCAAAGAGATGTTTATTTAAGATCAACCACTGTTCTTCACCAAATAAGAAACTACCACTTTCAGCATTAACAATAAAATGGTTCAGCTGATTTTAGTGAACGGTATAAATTTAACGGTTTAAACTGCTTGAAGTAAAGGAGTTCGTTTTAAGGAGATCAGATCACCTGTTGATGACCTTAAGAGAAGATTGAAAGCTTGTTAGAAATTTCTTCGAGCATCGTGGAAGTCCATTTTAACTGTTAAATATTATTTTTCTCAATTTCTACATCAACACTTAACCACACTACTCTGCTATTTAAATACTTGAAAATACAACTGTACTAATATTTGACCGCAAAGAGGGTTGAATACGTTATATTAAAACAATTTTGAATATGTAGACCAGTAAGTCACGTGACAATCACAGTTTATATAAAGTTGCGGAGCAACAGCACGTGTCATAATTATATTTTATATTGTTTGGAGTTCCATAGGTAGAGTTATGCCACTGAAAATTGATATCTGTTCGTAAGGGAATGTGAGAGCCCTTTCCACCCAAAAATATTCATACACTTAAATCATAAAGATGTGTTCAGGTCGGGATTTAGAATTTTCAAGACGGGAATATCCCTTGTCCATAATAGCATCGGGAAAAAAAAAGGAATATGTATCAACTTGAGAAACCAGGACTATCTAGAAAGAGACATGGAAGTGAGTTCCCAGTCGTGTTAAGCAAAGTGCGACTTCTTGTAACAAATGAGAATCCACAGACACAAAGGTCAGTGGTAATAAATCGAGAAGGATCTCCGCTAGAAACAAGACCAACAGAGTATGTGTTCACAAAAATAAAGGTTCTGGTCATATTTCCCGTTCTGCTGTTGCATACCTCAAAAAGATGGAGAGTGAAACGAGTATTCATGTTAATCCTTACGAATTCACACTGGTTAAGTGACTGGACCCATTGCTGATGGCTTTCTTTGCTATGGTATTGTTGAAACGGACGCTGGAAACCGTCGTCTTTGTGCACTAAATAAATTATGTAAAACCTGCAGGGAGGGGTTCTGTGCTTTGGATATGACAGTTTTACAACGGATCCTTTAGAACGTATTCAAGTACTGTAAATTTACGCCATATAGATACCTGACAATTTTTTTAAAAATACTGTACAACATCTTATCTATCATTTACAATGTGAACATATTCTTCTTTCTTTGTGGCCTGTTTTTAAGTATATTGCTCTAAATTAGATTTTTGTAGTACAGAATGTCGACTCTCGTCTCATCTGCCATACAATTCAAAATTATTTTCCTTATTTTATCTATAAAAACAGTTCCCTTTATAAATCTGAGAAAATGACACATTTTGGACCTTTATTTTACACTGTATTTTTTAGCTCTTTTTCTCCGCTTTTTTATCACTTTGCTCTTTTTTGCTGTACTAAAACGATACTTGGCCACATGTGTTACAAATAAGTACTACTACATTGATTCACATTAATATTAGTTTTACTAGCTTAGCTGATTTATGGCTAATTAAACTGAAGAAGAAACTGTTTTCTATTTATCTATGTATACACAATCCAACCAAAAGTCATGGTACACAGGTAATTATGAATAAAACTTGTCTCTATTCCAAGAAATTAATAGCGTGTTGTCCTACCTTTTGGCCTTAATGACTGCGTCAATGTGTCGTGGAAGACTGTCTACTCATTTCTGGTAGGAAGCTGGTGGTATTGTTATACACTCCTCCTTTCAAGCATTAGTAAGCTCCATTACTGAAGAGGGCCATCTTGGCCTTGCCCTAATTCTGCATTCCAGTTCATCCCAAAGTGCTGGCCACTGCAATGTTCCAATGTTATTCTCTTCAAACTACCCGTTCACAATTCTTGCTTGGTGGCATGGAGCGTTATCATGTTGGAAGGTGTAAGGTGTAAGTGTAGAACACACAGAATTGTTCAGAACATCAATGTAGAACTCATCATTCATGGATCCATGCACTTCGACCAGTGGACCTAGTCCATATCACGAGAAGCACCCGCAGACCATGATATCGCCACTTCCAAAGTTCACTGTTGGGAAAACACACTCAGGTAATAAGAGTTCTCCAGATATTCTCCGTACCCAAACACATCCATCAGAATGGAGAGCATGTAGCGTGACTCGTCACTCCACAGGACCGATTTCCATTGATCCATGGTCCAGGTTGGGTGTGCCTTGCCCCATGCCAATCGACAATATACATTCGTTTTTGCTATCAACGGCTTGTGGGCTCCAACTTTTCCGTAAAAATTCATGTCATGCAGCTCTCAACATGTCGTGGAAATACTTATATGATTGCCTGTGGCTGCTCGCATCTCCAAACACAGATTTTCTATAGAATCTGATGGCGAAATGAGGTAACCAGCCTTCACAAGGTACGTCGGTTCTTGACAGTCAGTATTTTACACTTACCTGGTCGTTTCTTGGGCTCATTGTCACTTGTGGACTTCCATTTCTTCAGCACGTTGCCAATTATCGTTCTGGGAATGTTTAATTGTTGCGCAATAGCACGTACAGACATTTTCCCCAAATGACATCCAACTATCCTTCCCCTCTGAAACTCTGTTAGCTCTTTCCATGTACTCATCGCTCGGCGTATATGTTCCAAATGACTTCCGAGCGAGCTGCTGATAACCCTTATAGGCCAAATTATTTGCATATTTCGTCATCACATCCATTTTCCTCCAATCAGAGGTGTGTCCCATGACTTTTGGTAGGATAGTATATATATATATATATATATATATGCTGTCTTTTGTTGTTGTTGTTCTATTTTGTTTTTTAAAGGGGAGATTTCTTCATCACATAGGTTTAAATTGTATGGTTTGTATCTGTTCGACGTAAGTTATTTAGACTATAATATCCTTCCTGGAAGAATAAAAACTATGATTATATTTCTACTAGTAAGATCTTGTGTATGTCAGGACGCAACAAAACACACACTCATTATAACTTTTAAGCATCGCAGTAGCCAAAGATGAACGAACGTACCAAGAGCACGCAAAGCCAATCTTTAAGTAATCTGTAAAAGTTATCTGCACCAAAACTGATAGACATATATCATTCATAGGTAGTCATCCGAAAAAATATTGTAAGATTGTTCTTGGACTAATGCAACCTGCCCTAGACGTAAGCAAGAAACGTAAATTTAATGCCTCTTCATGGTACTAACTAGTATGAAAATACAAAAGAGAAACATAGGTATAGTTTATTTTAATAAGGTTAAAGGAGTTAAGAAATAGAGAAATAAAATAAGATTATCAAAGAATTTAAATAATGCTAATAAAAGAACAATCTTCTTCATATCAAACAATCAGTTTATTTGGTATTTGTTTTATTGTTTAATTTTCGAAATAATTTTTAATAAATATATCAAAGTGGTAAGCAACAATAATTTTTAATACGATTTAGTTTTAGTTACCTCTTATCTTTCAGAGTTTTTGTTCTTTTAGGTAGGACAAAAACCTGATATGACTGTGATATTTCTACGTCAAGAATGATGGCATATAATGTAGCAACAAAATGTTGATGATAATTATTCATTGAGTGTTTTACACCTTGCGTTTGAACATTCTTCTAGAAAATGACTCAAATTTTGTTAATCAAAAACTTGTTTGAAATTCATGTTTTGTTCCAACACTGATTCTCTATTTTTTGTGTGCTGGCTATCGTACTGAAAAATGTATATAAATTTGGAATAAGGGGCATCATGGTTGAAAACAATATTTATTAACCAGTGCATAAACGTACAAAGTTTACAGTCACGTCAATTACAACGAAGTGAACTTATACAGAGAGTAACTTATGTTTGAATGGTAAAGAACATAAATTTGGCCAAATAGATTAGCAACTGCAAAATGCCATTTTTGGAGGACTAATAATGAGGATGAATAAATATAACACCTTTATAAATTCGTATATTATTTAAATATTATGACAGTTGAAAGAATAACTCATTTTGTACTTTCTTAGACTCTTTGTGTTATATTTTATATATTTTAAATGAAAGTAAATTGCACTTAGCTGTAAGCTTGATATGAAATGTTTGTATGTAAAGCGTTTAAACCAATAACAACGTGTAAGAATTCCACGTTCATTTGCGATAAATTTAGTAACTCTAATGGTCATATAGCAAGTAAGTTATATATCATATATATATACTATACTTTCCACAGATTTTATTTTCATGGTATATTTTTTTTCAAGGATGCTAAATGGTGAGCTGTATTTCTAACTCCAACCCTAGACTCCTTTATTTGAACTGAATTATATCTCGGTGTTTCAATTGTCTAAGCTGAGACCTACTGATAGGATCATTTACCAAGCCAAACACGTTCAAAAATAGCACTCTATAGTGACTTTATGCCTGTGTAGAGGTCATTTTGATTTCGTTTCCTTACCGTCCTGACACCCGGTCGGACTCTACAGTATTGTCACGTCCAGCGCTTCGAGGCGTGAAACAAGAAACAGCCTGTTAAACTATTCAGTCAGATCATTTCCTATTTCTTGGATAATAAGTTAACTTGGGGAGTAGCTTAACTGTTTTCCAAGATAAAAATATCACTATATTCGTAGTCGTTGCAAGTCAACGATTTCTTTTGTTCATATCAAAACGCAAAGTTGAAATTCTGCCGGTACTCACCGGTAATGAGTACCGGAACTTATTTTTTAAAGCAGTGCTAGTACCGTGACGTATTTGAGCTACTTTGTCGTTTTTTTATATTTACACGTATTTTTTTTTCTTAATCAAAAACAGGTCCACTTCACTTAGCTGAGTACCTCTACTTTTTTGAGAATTTCACCCCTGTCAAAACGGCAGGCACCCTGAAGGAATGATGGAAATCAACTTTATCCATTACTTCTAGGAATCCAATAACCATACTTAAAATATGAAAATTTATATTTCACGTTTTTGTTACATGCCATCATCACTGAGTAGCTTCTACAAAACCTATAATACTAAATTGTAGAAGTGTACTTTAACTATTATAGGTACCAAGTTTATGGTCCACCTCATATTCAACGATCTAAATTCACCTTCTATGCGTTTATTTATATTTTTACAATTGAAGATGTAAAGTACTTCACTAATCTTCTGCTTAAAAGCTAGTTATATCTTAATGGCAAGAGATTCTAACTTTTAAGGTGGATTTCTTCCCTGGAATGAATAATGATGCGGAGAAACTATAGGTAGGCACAACACCACATTCGTTTAGACCAGGGATTCCCAACCTTTTTGTTCCTCTGTACCTCTTGGCCTTGGGCATTCTGACAGGTTCCCTTGTACCCCTAAAAATTAAGGATCAAAAATTGATAGAATTATATCGATTTTATATTATTTTATTATAAGGATCTTATAGTATTGATGACATCGATAAATTGAACTCAGCGCATATTTATGTGAGCCACTTTGCTCTCTTTGTCATACTGTAGATTAAAACACCATGTAAAGTGTAAACCATGGTTATACTCTCAGACCCCTATGTACCCCTGGTTGGGAATGTCTAGTTTAGACAGTGGTTAGGGTGACTAATATTACTGTTGTTGTAGATTTCAGCCTTACAGTGTTATTTCATTCGACTTTAGAGTATTCTAGTGGTTCATCCAATATATATACCTGGTTGCACCTTGGGCGAACTTATATACCATTCGCGAAGTATTCAATGTTTTTTTTAGCTGTGGCATAGCGGCTCATAGAATGGCTCCGAGTTTTTGAAGTACAAGCTTTTACCTCATAGCACCGTCATCTCTTGACCTATTTCAGATGTGATTATAGTTTTAGACTCAGGAGGTGAAACCTTTTCGAGTCATGTATTTGACCACGTCCCAAATCTCATAGATTAATTTACTCTAATTCTGCCTAAAAAATTTCAATTTGAGGGTAGGCTGGTAGAGACCCTGATGAATAATAAGATCGAATCGGGTATACGCGCGCCACATTCTTGGTGTTGCTTGCGCACAAAAAATATATCTAATAAAAAAGGGGGGGGAAGGTCTCATAGATTAATTTACTCTAACCCTTCCTAAAAGAATTTAAGTGCCGTGGCTATTGAGGATTCCTTCTTGTTTTTTCTATAAAGTTGAAGAACCATTTTAACCTACACTCTCTTTCAAATACACGTTTAAACTGAACTTGTGACTATAACTGTTTGATTACTTTACTTCTTA
This sequence comes from Limulus polyphemus, assembly GCF_000517525.1. Taxonomy (NCBI): domain Eukaryota; kingdom Metazoa; phylum Arthropoda; class Merostomata; order Xiphosura; family Limulidae; genus Limulus; species Limulus polyphemus. Next base: position 99,068 of record NW_013665990.1, read on the forward strand.
GTCATGTATGAAATAGTGCCTGAGTAGGATACGGCTGAAGTAGCAGTTTTCTTCAGAACAGCTCTCATAACAGATGAGTTATTTGGTTTTTCAGTTTTGATGTGGTCTATTCAATTTAGGAACAACAACAGAAAACAACTTCTGAACATTTGTTTAATGTTCTCAACTTCTGCTTCAAAACGTCTTTGGTTTCCCGATATGTTAAAGGCTCTGCATTACAAGGTTTTAAGTTGATTGCCTTTAAAATCTGAAGGAGTGAATCTTTCAAAATGTGTATATAATTCAGTGAAAGTGGTTTGATGATACACTTTAATTATAAGTATACCCTGGTTATTTAAATATCACGAGCAGTTAACAACAAGCGTTTGTCATTCTGTTGATTTTCAACAGTAAATTTCATATTAGAATTTTAACCAATTAAAAAGTGGATAAACTCCTTAACGGACTCAACATTAGTAAACACTATAAAAGTGTTATCAACACATCGTCTGTAATATACGTTATACAGTATTAAAACCTTAAGAACAGATGAAGAATATGTGGAATACAAATAGTAAATATATACATATTTAAAGGTTTTCAAGCAGTACATTTTATGTTTTTATAACGTATAGTATGGAGAAATCAGCAGATCGAAAATGTTATAAAAAAACGTGGGGCTGTAACTAATGAACCACACTACCAAACAAGGAAGATACAAGTGTTTGAGGCTCATTGCACGAGTTAGCTAAAGACATATTCCGTGTTTTGACCTAGAAGCGAGAAAATTCACAGCTACAGACTCTTGTGCCAGACAGACGTGGAATATTGAGATAAAACCTCAATTGTTTAGATAAAGCTCCTGACGAAATGAGTCAATGTCACCAGAAACAGTTAACTGGACGGCGAGGAAAATCACTGAGTGAATTAATCTTAGTGAAGAGACATGAGTTAAACGGTTTATCGCTATACATCCTAAGTTAATTGTCTTGGATGATTTCGCCAGAAATATTACATAAGGGGCAGAAATAAGTTCTGTAAGGACCCATAACAAAATGAGCTTTGGTTACAGTCTGATGGTATAGCCCACTTTCGATGACGAGGAACC
>NW_013665990.1:100193-123651 GCF_000517525.1 Limulus polyphemus
AACTTATATTAAAGTTTTTCTTCATTACCCATTTAAGCCGTCTCCAGCCAGTATAGCCCACTTGTTGATGGAATATCCCACTTGTACCAATCTAGTTAAAAGAACTACTTTTAAAAGTATGTCTGCTAAACTTGTAGAATAATCGGAAAAAACTAAAACTTGTGTAAATAATTCCGTGTTTCTGACTCAAAATCTTTAGTTGATCCTGGGAATTGTTCTGACTCCAGAAAACGGAAAATTGCAGTAATACAGAACTTACTAGAAGTTCGCCACACAAACTCCTTGTAAGTATGCTATTTCTGATCTACTATAACAATATTTCACTTAAGGTTCAATAATGTATAAAGAGAGAAAAGTGAAGAATAAGAACTGTAATAAAGAAATAGTAGATTTGTTAACGCTTATAGTGGAACTACTGAAAGATATTATAGAACGTTTATAGTGGAACTACTGAAAGATATCTTAGAAGAATGTTATGACTGATAGAATTTCTCGTGTTAACGTATTTGATAACTTAACTAGTGTTGTGTCTATGTCACTGAACATAATAGTGGACCTTATTAATGAACACCTAGATCTTCAAAACGAAGAATTCAATGATTTAGAGTTAGTATTGTTTCAAGATAACCTTGAGAGTTTCGATATAGATGAAATGCCCAACATTGTATAAATAAATAAAGAAGTTATTTGATTTGTATTCCGTTGTCTCTATGTGAGTTCTTTATTCCACACATAAACTTCCTCAAGTTGGTGGCTTGTGGGCTCCGCTCGCGAAAGTACGACCTGAAATCCAATTAAATTCCTTTATAACAAGTGTAACGTTGCACCCATCGACAAAGCCCATGGGCTGCCTACATGCCCGTTACACAGGATTTTAACCACAATTTTTCATGGAAGCACAGAGAAAGGTTAGCAAGGTCAGGAACAATGCTGAAGTCCAGAGCCACTTCACCAGTCTGTTCATAGATACAAGGATATCAAAACCTTTTTGAAGCAGAAGTTGAGAACATTAAACAAATGCTGAGAAGAAATTGTTTTCTCTTCTTGTTCCTAAATAGAATAATCTACACCAAAACTGAGGAACTAAATACCCTAACTATTGTTATGTTAGATGCTCTGAATAATACTGTTTCTTTAGCTATAACCTACTTAAGCATTATTTCATACGTAATTAAGAATAGCTGTAAAAACATTATTATACAGCTATATCCACAAACCCGGTTAAAATGTGTTTTGAAAAGAGTCTTTAAAACACACTACATCCATCGAATACTTTACTACTGTTATTCGAGTTCATATGCCCAATATGTAACCAGTGATATGAAGGCTCTGAAGTCGAATAATTGAATAATTTAACGGTAGATCCACCAATATCAGTAGTATTACTAACCACTGTCTAAACGAAAAATGTGATGTTAGGCCTACTTTCAGAGTTTTCCTCGTCATTCTTCTTTCCCGCGAATAATTCCGCCCTAGAATATTAGAATCTCCTGCCATTGAGCTAAGAAAACCAACTCTTAAACAGAAGATGAGCACACTATTACTACATCTCCAGTTGTGAAAACGTAACGAGAGAAGAGCACATGACCTTCGATACTTGTAACTAAGAAAAAAAAATATATATGTAAATAAATAACGTTGCGTTGGCTGGCAATATCATAACAGATAATTGTAAAATAGATTGCTAAATATCATCATATTCAGTTTAAAAACTTAAACAATAATCTATTATGAAGATACAATCTCTCCCAATTGCGTCAATCGATATGTATTTAAGCTATGCTAATTGTCATAAACTTGCAGAGTAATTTTAATTTTAGATTAAGTTTACACTAATTGCTAACTTAGAAATGTTTATGAATTTAAGCCTAAGAATATTTACTATTTAACATTGCAGTTATTCTTATTTGTTTTAAGCCTAATAATATTCCAGCCCATGTGTTGAACGTATCTCTTCATGCAATTTGTGTGTGTGTGTGTGTTTAAAGTTAGTTATGAAATTAGTTGTTTGTGGCTTTGTTTACTTTCGTAAACCTATGTTATTATGGTATTTCTGTTTAGTTGTTACTGTACTAAAGTGATTTTAAGAAGGTAGTGTCTATAACTGACCATTAGTTGCAATGTTGTTAAGGAGAATTATCAGTATCTTAGAAATTCAAGAAAATTAATTTATTCCTTTTTTCAAATAAACGTTTAAGGTAATGTTATAATAATATTACAATCTAATTTTTGTAACTGAAACATTAAATAAACGCAGATCGTTCGAGAAGGTAATTAACACTTTCTCCCTTTTTAAATCCCACTGACTTGGTGACAGGATAACTTATAACGCCGAATAATATGCTATAATAGTGTATCAACAACGTCCAAAACAAAATTAATGCTTTTAAAATAATCGAAATTTTGGGAAAACTTTCATACTTTAACTGTATTTCAACTTTAATGTATTTTACGCAAGATAAAGTAACAACTGTTATATCGCTGCACGTTACTTGAGATTACGCATGTTTTATTATTTTATTATTGATTCAGAATTTGTTAAAAACAGTAAAAGATAATGTTGACAACAACACAGTTTATCTCACGGTGTATTATAAAGATAATGTTGACAACAACACAGTTTATCTCACGGTGTATTATAAAGATATTGTTGACAACAACACAGTTTATCTCACGGTGTATTATAAAGATATTGTTGACAACAACACAGTTTATCTCACGGTGTATTATAAAGATAATGTTGACAACAACACAGTTTATCTCACGGTGTATTATAAACTACGAAACGATTTTAATCTCTGATTTTTAGACCATTTGTATTTGTTTGTGTGTTTTAGAAGTTTCACGCAAAGTTACAGAACGGTTATCTGTCTGTGTATAGTGTTCTCTAAGATTATTTGAACTGTTAGACTAGTGGAAAAGCAAGCCTCAAAATGCCTTTTTCAGGCAAGGGACGCGAGCTACAAATTCTATAGTTCACCCATGCTAACAACAAGATCACGCCCAATCTAAGAACATTTTCTAATTCTTGTGTTATTTTACAGTTGGTTATCCTATTACTAGAGCAACGTGTACATTAGGTTTTAAATCATAATAAATGTTAAACCTTTGATGGTATTTAGACAAAAACAGGTCTTTGAAATATTGTTTTTTTCTGAGCGTCTCTTTCACTGAACTTATAGCAGGTCTTTTGCTGTTTTCACTATTTGTTAAGCAGCTCCAGTGTTCTCTATGAAAAATGAATCAGTATGATTTCCTTTCAGTGTATTATAGGAGTACGATGAGCGGATCATGTAGCTAATTATAACACAAATAGGCTTACGTAAAGAAGTCCAATGATTCTAACCATGTCCGCTACAAAGAAGATTGATGTATAGAAGGATCAGTTTGGTATTTCTATTTGTGTAGTAAATTACATAATAAGTAATGAACCAATTTAGTACGAGTATAGTATCATCAATTGTTTAATTGTTCAGCAAGGATTAATATCTAATACTAAATTAATGCTGTTTCATAGATGGACGAGCCGCGTTCATGCATATAAATGAAATACTTTAATCCTCTCTTTTAATTTCCCTATGTAAGAAACTCGTGGACATTTTATATGGATGTTCAGAGCAACTACATTTATTCAGTTTTCTATTTACTCGCAAAACTGATTTAGATGTCCTTAAATGCTTTTTCAGTTTAAGTATTGATTTCAGAACGTACGAAGTTATTAAGGTTTATTTAGATGTCGTTAATAGTTTTATTTATTTGTCCAGAGAAAGTGAAAAACAAGTTACTTTTCTATCTGCATCCTTTGGTTTCGTAATTTATCAGACTTTTCGTCGATATTTCAGTTGTCTCTCACACACACTAAATGTATGCTCAGAACTACATGGGAAGTCAGGCAATTTTTTCAAATGACACTATATGACGACTGGTACACAGAGTTTTCTCTCTTTTTTTTTTCATTATGGGTCCTGCTACCCAATTGATCTCAAGTGTGAACTCCAGGCGTGAAACTGGAGGCAGAATGGCACATTACTCACCAGGGCCATTTCGTATTTCCTGAATATCGACTCAAATTGGTAATCATGAATACTGCACGTCAGCTAGAAATATCACACAATTTCACCACAGATCAATGTTTTTCGTTCTTGCCAAAAAAAAAAAAAAACTTCTTCAAGGAATAGATAATCTTCCCCCATTATTCGGTAAATCAAAAGATGTTTCTTTTCATTGTTGAAAGTTGACGTTTCTTGTCATTGTTGAAAGTTAATCTGTTTAGTGTAACAAATAAAATAGATTCATCGGAACTTTAAGTTTTAATCTAGCTTATACATTTTGTCGAATTCTTCTTCCATTAATTGGATGTATATTTTTTTCACAGTAGGCAATATCTAACGTTGATGTAATGATGTTCATCACTTTGACTTTGAAGATCAAAATTTTAGAAATGAATATTTAGTCATATGAACTATCTATTTTATGTTTGGATAAGACTAGTTTATATTTCGGTTAGTTCCAAATCCAGCCAGTCAGAAAATCTACATTATCTGTAGGTTACTATGTAAAAACCAAAGTACAAAAAAATATCTTACTCTAGCTATTTCCCTATATCCGTATAACCTCGTATATGTTTTGGCTGTTCACCTTATTTCCTTTGAGCAGATTATGTGACGGTTATTTTCAGTCCCGAGGCAGCTTACAGCCTTTGGGTCACCTTAGATGTTGATGCATCATTGTGCATTCTCGGGCAGATTTACCTGGTGGCGCTCACCTCTTTTACAAGTAGCCGTCCCTAATTTAGCAGTAAAAGACTAGAGTCAACGCCACCCACGGCCAACTCTTGAGCCTACTCTTATACTAGCGAATAGTGAGATTGAATGTCACTATATAACACTCCCACGGCTGAAAGGGTGAGCATGTTCATCGACGGGGATTCGAACCCGCGGCCCGCAGATTGCAAGTCGAGAGCCCTAACCACCATGTAATACCAGGCCCGTATGTGAAGGTAGTGAGCTTAAAATGTTTTGAGAACAAAGCGACTCTTAATTTAGTTTGTAACCATTATCTTAACTATATTCGTTTTATAAGTCCTGAGTTATGTTCTGTTTCACTTTTTAACAAATATTAAGTGAAGAATATTGTAACAGGACGAATTTATAATTACAAAATAGGATAACGGATGACAAATTTTAGCAACAAACAATAGAGAAACTTCACAATTTTACTGAAAGGAACGTAAAAATATTTCTATCAGTAATTGCAAATAGCGATATTATAATATTTCAATTAAATAGGTTTTATTGCAAGAATCTTAATCATACTTCAGATTTTCGCAAGAATGGTACAATCACATTTTACTTTAGGACATCTCCAAACATTCAGAGCACAGGATGCCAGTAAAAAGCGACTTAATATAAAACATTCAATTCATTGTTGTTACTACAGTTATTACTTAGATAATTTATTAGATAGGAGATGTATTTGATGTACGTTCTTGTATTTAACTAACTTCTTTTAATCACTTGATGAGTGAGCTTGCATAATTCAAGCTTACCCTTAATAATTATACTAATAATGATGAATGTAAATCATTTGGCAGTTGTTACAGAACTCTGACGTATTTCTTAATGAATCGGAATAATTTTGCTTAAACTGTGTAATTATATGTTTATAAGCAAAGTATAACATACGCTATATCTGTTGTTAGTGTAGGTGTTAGAATGAATGTTTATGTTAGTCCCTGAAAGGGATGTATTGAAAGATGCTTTTTCATTACTTGGGTTCTTCAGCAACCGTGAGCTTGGAAATTAGACGTCAGTGGTATTGATAGAAACTGTTGGAACATTATAACGATACTAAATTTGTTAAAGTACACTTGAAACTAGAAAAAGAAGACGGATATGAAAACTCGTTAATTACCAGAACGAAAGTTAAGATATTCTTCATTGGATAATGGCCATGATTGTGTTTGATACAGCAAAAGCGAAAACGAAGGTGGGCTAGCATATAAATGGATCTATGTTCTTGAAAATCTTATTCTTTGGAGTACATCAGTGTGTGAAATACATCTGCAAATTAAATTGCTCTATAAACCTGGATGTTTGCTGTACAACTTTTACTACGTTATATATATAGATTGAATTGTAAAAACAAGACTGTCAATGTGATCGTTTTATCCTCCCTACTATTAACCATTTCATGCTTAGTACACAAGCACATATATGCACATAGTCGTCCCTAATTTTGAACCGATAGAAAATACGGAGAAAGCATTCAGTAAACAACACACACCGCCAATCCTCGAGCTACTCTTGTCTGATCAAATAATAAGATTCGATCGTCACTCTTGTAGAGCACTCATACCCCCCAAAGTAGGGAGTTCATTTTTACTGCAGCTATGAATTATTATATTTACATTCCAGGCACGCTAACCAGTAGGCTACGCCTGGCTCTTGACCATACTGTTGCAACTAACATTGTATTTGTCTGTTGTGGATAACCTTTGCACATAATTTGACATACTGCCAACTAACTACAAAGATTTGAGGCTTAGATATTTTTAACCTCGAGACACTACAACAATGTTATATGTTTATTAAAGTGTAGACAAAGTTATTTAGAAGCTGCTTGATTAATTTTTTAGGGATGTTTATTATACGATCACATTTTGTAGTTATGTTTTGGAACAAAGCAACTTAAGGTAAGGCGAGTATAATTACTTGCTTGTTTCTTTACGGATCATTGAGGATTTTAGATCATGGGAATAATATATGTTGCAAGAAAAAAAAAAGGCATACTATTCAATGATCCTGTATTTTGGAGACAAAGTCTTCCCAGTTGAGCATTTTACAAAGACTCATCAAGTTCTGAAAGATAATAACATTTATAATGACCTATAGCTTTGCACAAGATATATATATTTTGTAGTACCAGAAATTGGTTTTCCTTCTGATGCTTTTCACTCACAATCCCTACGGATGGGGTTGTATGGCAGATGTGTTTTGAGGTTTCTGAATTTTTACGTGTTAGTCCTATAAAGTGAACTTGTGAATGAAAACCTAAAACATCTGCAAATTAGAAGAAAGTGGTTTTAAAGTTTCTAATGCAGGCTTGATATATCACAAAACTGCTGAAAGTTACAGCACGAAACTTATATATACATATATCATCATTTCAAATTTGAATACGACCTGAAAAATAAAATATTTTAGAATCATAATGTGCTTCGATGTAAGAAATTCATAATCTTATTATTTCTAATTTCCCATTGGTTTCAACACTTCAGTATTCTTTTAATTTTGCGTTTTAACAGTTTTTGGTTTAATAATAATATATATATAATGATATTAAATGAATTTTATATATCATATAAGAGCTGATCATTAAAAATACTTTGATTGTAAAAAAGGCCGCCTTATTTTTCAGTCCTCATATAAAACCATTTTCTTGGCCATTTATTAACTGAAGCCCCTTTTTTTTGACCATCTTATAATTAGCTTTACAATAATTGTTTAAGCCTGTAAAACTCCATCTATAACTAAGAACAACTAATTTACAAATAACATTTCCCGCCTTTGTAAGACCACCGGTCTATAGTAACACAATCTGCCTAGCAACACGGTTGGTCTATACAAACACTATCTATAGTAACCAAATCCACCTACAGAAACACCGTCCGCCTATACACATTAGTAACACAATCAGACTATAGTAAGAGGCCTTCCGGTATTGAACTATGGTATTACCTCTTCCTAAAATAGTCGCGACCTTTAGTTCCGCTTCGTGGAACTATATCGTCATCGTCTCTGACAATCTGTTGTTATGTCTGCCTGTCATGGCTGTCTAGCAATGCGCCCTCTAGGGATACTTAGTGCAACTATGACTTCATCGTCTTTGGTGTCTATGACGTCATCTTTTCTGGTGGCATTGTCATATGGTGCCAGTGACCTTAGTGACACTTATTGTTTTCTCCGTTGCCTGAAGCCGATACACATGTGGCGCCCTCTGGCGTCATGGCTGGAAACAAGCCCCTAACTAGTCAATATCCTGTAAGACTGTATAATTTTTGTATTTTTTCAATATAAGGAAAATAATTCTACACTAAAAGTTACACCATTCATGTGATACCAAACAGGTAATAAAACTAACTCGTAACTTAGAATCCAAAAATTTTAATTAATCTTCAAAAAAGTAGATTAGTTTCAAAACATAGAAACTGGGATGCTTATTTATGTAATATAAGTTTTATAATTTTGTTTGCGATTGCTAATGTTTCTTTTCACCCAATAGGAACTATTTTTATAACAAACTACTGCTTTTACAATGTCTGCAATAAAATTAACAATAAGTTTGCCAACCAACAATAAGTTTAGTATTTATTTAACTATCAGAATAGCACCGATTATGAGAATACGTCTCGGGTATACTAAGCCATTAAGCAGCTTGGTTTATCAAATCATCTCGATCATAAATGCCACAAAATGAACGAAAATAACGTAATTTTCATATTTAAATATTGTTGTCCCGGTTAGACTTAAATATGAGAAAATAATTCATGCAAACTTTCTTAGCTAATTCGTAAAAAAATTGAAGTAAAGAACTGTTTGTTTGAAATTAAGCACAAAGCTACACAATGGGCTATCTGTGCTCTGCACATCACGGGTAGCGAAACCCGGTTTATAGCGTTGTAAGTCCTCAGACATACCAATAATAACCTCCCTGAAAATTCTAGTTAATACAACTTTATTTACTTCTTAGGAGAATTAATAAGATTAGAAATGCAGAAAATGTTTATGTGTTTGTTTAAGCGCAAAACTTTATAATGGGGTATCTGTACTGTGCCCACCGCCGGGAACTAACCCTACATTTTAAATTTATAAGCCCCCACTCAAGCTTATCGTTGAGCCGCAGGTTGTCAGTTCATAAAGCAGAATAATCTATAGAAAATTAAATACAAAGCTGTGGTGAAATAGTGGTGCGTGCTAGTATTAAATTACAATAAGACTGATAATGATTAAATTACACAGTTATTTATTGATCTAATATTATGGTTTTTAAATACAAAGCTGTGGTGAAATAGTGGTGCGTGCTAGTATTAAATTACAATAAGACTGATAATGATTAAATTACACAGTTATTTATTGATCTAATATTATGGTTTTTAGTAAGAGTGGGTAGTAACATTTATGCCAAACAGCGAGGATAATAATATTTAAACCAAGCAGTGAGAAGAACGGATAACAGTAGTTAAATTAAACAGTGAGGATACCCAACTGATGACTTAAAACAGAGTGGTCATAGAAATTTTTGTAGTTTGCTTTTTGCTTATTACTCATAATTAAGACTAATTATCATTACTAACTGGTAGAAGTTATTACAGAATTATATGCCACACACGTTATACAACATTTCGTGTTCCATTCGATGAGGAACTGTACATCCTAAGACGTCAGGTTTCTGTTCTAATCTATTCACGTGTCTTGTACATCGAATCAGTGATTAAACGTCTAAATACTAGCCTCATATTACAGAGAGTTTTTCAACTTCAGTCTACTTACTCAGTTTAAATAATAAATGTATTTGGATTCCAAAAGTAATTTGTTTTCGCGAATTATTTGTAGAGTTAGAATTACAAACCTAAATAGTTTGATTATTATTTATTTATTTACCTTTCGTTTTCATAAATTTGGTTAAAACTTCTTTGAACGAAATAGTACCTTATTTCCATTCATAATGTCAGTCGGAAAATATCTAGAGCTCATTAGCGTAATATAATTTCACAAATTTATTACTTTTTTGACTGAGTTTCAATTTATTGCTAAGAGTTTTGAAAACAAAAACAAAACTTAATTTTTCTAAAAATAAAGATACACTGATAAAACTTTACATATTGTTTTAAGATGATTCTTAATTCATATATAAGTATCTTCAATAAAAATATCAAACAGATGTTAAATACTCCGACAAAATGTCTCTCCTAATAAATACTTACTATTCTGAAAGACAAGAGAAGGCAGTGTAAAAATTATAAAGTCGTTTTAGAACATTTGTCTCCAGGCTTTATTCTAGACGTCACTTTCGGGGTAATGTTTCTCGCAGATGTTTCTACCATACAGACTTTACTCAATTAGTCTATAGCCGCAGATGTTAGTGACAAAAGAATAGTTCTGTTGAGGTCTGCTTCTGTCATAGCACATAGAAACGATGAGTAGTTCAATCCCACAGAGTTCTTGGTATACATATAGTAATATATGATTATAAAAATCATGTGCTTTAAAAATTATCCAAGAGTTTGAAACACGCAAGGTAATATTTTGTTTTATCAAGAATTGGTACCAAGTTATCAGGTGTAATATATTTAATTTACAATATTTCGATCGTTTTATAATACTACTTAGTGAAAAATATTCGCGTAGTAACAATGACAGAATTCTATATTTCGGACCTGGTTGGCCGGGTTCGAATCCATGTGATGCCACTAAACATTACCAGCACTTTAAGCTGCGAGTGCGTTATAAGAGTGAAAGTAAATTTTTGAGCATGAATGGTGGGCAATAAGGTGCTACTGATAGTCTTCCTTCCTTAAGGACGGCGGCAGATAGCCTTAGTTCTTGTTGTTATTTGAATTTCTCGCAAAACTACCCGAGAGCAATCTGCGTTAGTCGTTCCTACCTTCGATGGGATAGACTAGAGGGAGCAGTTACTCAACACCACCACTCACCGCCAACTAGTGTGGTTTTACAGCCACTATTATAACGCACCCTTGGACTCAAAGTGCAGAACGTGTTCATTATTATTTTGTTAGTGTGTTAAGGGGGGGTGCAAACTCTAGAACGTCGGATCCAGGAGCCCAACAGCTTTAGTAATAATAATGAACTATTAAAATTCCATAGCCTAGCCAGTTGTTAAAATAGAAAAAATAATAATACATTGTTTTTGCAGAGAAATTCCATTAACTAAGCAAAGATCCCAGTAAATACATTCACACGGAAGACTGAAAAACAAATGCTTCCTTTGTTTATGTTTAGTGCCAACAATAAAGACGTTCTTTTTTAAATAACGAATGTTGTCTCTCGCAGGTTAATATCAATTTCAGTTTTTGTGCTATACTAAAAGTTTATTTGTTTTTAATTTCGCGCAAACTAATCGAGAGCTATCTGCGCTAGCCGTCCCTAACTCGGCAGTGGTAGACTAGAGGGATAGCAGCTAGTCTACACCACCCACCGCCAACTCTTGGACTACTCTTTTAGCAATGAATAGTGGGATTGACAGTCACCTTATAACTCCTCCACGGCTGAAAGGGTGATCATTTTCGGTGCGAAGAATTATTTTTATCCGCAACTAACAGATTGCGAGTCAAGCACCATAACCATCAGGTTATGCTAGGCACCATAGTGAAAGGAAAAGAAAGCTACGCCTGTTCAAATAATTTTATTTGAAAGTCAATCATAATTTCTGAAGGTAATATTTATCTGAAAATAATATTCCATTTTCGATAAGAATTTCATAAAAGACGCTGAATTTGGTGGTGGCTACGTTCACTGTATTGATGTTGATTGTATATTGTTAACGTTAATTCGACTGATTAAATAAACATTTTATAAAAAAATGAAAAATACGCTATTTCCAATCTACTGACATTAATGCAAGTAGTCACCAGTTTCCTGTAATTTATTCAAATCGGCACCACTGAAACCAACAAAACAATTGTAGAAACCTAGCTATTTATAGGAATCCATTTTGACTGAGTAGACTCTACACTTATATTATGTTTGTAGAAAGTAAAAAGGTAGAGAAATCGTTTCTCAGAAATTTTATGTTCATCTGCTTTCTATGTAGCTAAAACATGAATATATTGTGACTGAAGCATGCATTTCGTGATTTATTTCGTATAATTCTAAAAAAAAACGGTATTTTCATAAGATTGACCATTTCTTAGAAAAATGCACTTGTAAGAATTTCATCGAATTGTTATTTCTTGAATACCTTAAAATTATAATGAGTTTAGTTATTTTCATACAAGCTCTAAATTAAGATTACCAACACTATTTAGTAGCATGATGCAAGAATATTAACTTACAAAGGTTTGTGTTATTAACATCAATATTTTTTTATTCATTTTCTATTTATTTAGAATTTTACTACTGCATTTAGTTACTTATATTAATTATAAAAAAATCGAAATCCTTCGTTGGTTCTGAATTGGGCGTATAATGGTTAACATGATCGGACTGTGAATTCGGAGTTTATGGTTCATAGACCGTTTCCACTAAAATCCTTTGCATTTTGGGCCCATAGGTGCATTGTAACAGTGATATTCAAATTCCACATTCGGATGGACAAGAGTAATCCACGAGTTTGGATAAGTGCTGTTGTTTAGCTATGATATTTTTGTGTTTTTATACTTATTATATACACAAGTTTAGTTTTAATCACACATTAGTATTTTTTCAAAATATCTTGTATAATGCTTCTCTCGAAGCTGTTTCTGTAGGTATAAGATCATCTTAGAATACGTATCACATAAAATCATGTGAGGATTTACGTTCAAAACCACCTTGACGAAGCTTATGCAAAACCACCTTAATTAAGCTTGTCCAAAACCACCTTGACGAAGCTTGTGCAAAACCACCTTAACTAAGCTTGTCCAAAACCACCTTGACGAGGCTTGTGCAAAACCACCTTGACTAAGCTTATCCAAAACCACCTTGACGAAGCTTTCCAAAACCACCTTAACTAAGCTTGTCCAAAACCACCGTGACGAAGCTTGTGCAAAACCACCTTGACTAAGCTTATCCAAAACCACCTTGACGAAGCTTGTCCAAAACCACCTTGACGAAGCTTTTCCAAAACTATTTTGACAAAGCTTTATAATATTGAATTCTATAAATGTGCGAGATCGTTATAAAGTGTAGGAGCTCAGTAACGAAAAATTAAGATAGGTTTGAAGTACTTACAGCCGATCCATAAATATTTCATGTAGTCATTTCTAACAGTTAACAAGAAACGTTCAGTTTCTTTTAAAACAATCGTTACGAAAAATTAGCAAATACATATGTATAGGAAACGTATGTTCATGAGTGGTTAGCGATGAGTATTCTTTTTGCTTTTTGTAGTATCTAGATGTACGTTTCTTTACAACGCATATTTTATTTTGGGAAATTCTAAATTATATTATTATGGTTATACACGATCAGGTAAATTCTCTGACATTTTTGTCATTATTTCTTGGGAAGTTATTTTGAAATATAAATCTGCAGAATTCTACACGCATGTGTAAAAAATGACTGGAATTGAGCAAGCGGTAGCTTGCCTTGTACATTCTATTATATGTGGTTGTTTTGTTTGTCCCTAGCGCGCTTCTCGACCGTCAACTCCACATCATTTACCTCGTCTGTTCCACACAACACTCACGCACGTTCTGCCACCATTTGATGGAGAAATTCGTAACTGAAATTGAGTTACCACAACAAACATAGGCGAAGCACACATAAAGTCATGCTCAGCAGGATCTCCAAACGGAATTGGTTTAGAACTGATGAGTTTTTTTCTACTGTGCCACAGATGGTGTTAGATGTGCTCTGAGCCTTAAATCAACATTAACTTTTCCTTCTTTGAGAACAGAAATACACAATCTTCTTTTCTCTTCGTATTTTAAACAAACTCATGCAAGTTAAAATTTTGAGTGATTCTCCCATCCGCCACTTGACGCAAGTATAATCTTGAATTATCTTAATAACACACATGTTTATATATGACGTTGATTTAAAGTTATTGTGTTATGAGCATGGGTATCTCTGGAATTTGCAAAATCTGATGGTATTCACTTAGCCTCTAGAAATTTTCATCTAGATGAATAAACTGTGAACTTGGTTTTATATTTATCCGTTTTGTTATTTAGGATTTTCCATTAAAATTGTTGTCAATTCGAAAAAATATTCTATGAAATTAAATTGCCAAAATATTGAAAGTCCTTGATTTTAATCACAAAACAAATATCCAGTGCTGTACTCCAAACAGTACTTACTACTCTGTCCACTTCTTTGAATTAGTTATCAGATCTAATATAAAATATGGTGTTTTGAAAATCACTTTTAGAAATAATTTACAGTTATGTTTTTGCTATGATCAAGGAAAACACAATTTAATGAAATATTTAAATTTTTGGTTCAGAGAAATATATAGTAGATTATTTAATATTACTTATTGTTTAAGGTTTAATACAACAACTTATATTCAAAATTTCTATACATATATATATTTATTTTGAACTCAATTTTCATGATATACCGTGTTATCTAGTGATCTATTTATCATTCCATTTTAGGTAATTCTCTTTTTAAGGGCATCTAGCGGTCCTGCAGTTAGCGTGTGGGATTGTGAAGATGAGGTTTTGACCTTTTCTCTAGTCCATCACTTCAAAATTATGAACGGTTAGCGCGGATAGTCCTGAAAAAGCGTTATGCAAAATCTAACGAACAGAAAAACCCACTTTCTTATAATATTCTAAAACACATTAAGCAGAGAGTAGCCATAACAATATGTAAGCTTTTCCTCAACAGACTTGTCTCCTTCAATAAAGAAATTACCAAAATTCGAATGTTCCTCATATATTTTTTATTCTTTGTATACTTTTACGTTAGATCACTTTCGATGAAAAGGGAAAAAATTGATCTACTTTTTACAAACAACGTTATCATTCAGCTACAAATTTCAAGCTTCCCCTCATGTGAATTTCATAACCATTGTCTAACAATATACAATTTTTTAGAGAACTATTGGTATGTAGTAAATAACTTACAGCAAACCGACTAGTAATTTTTGTCCTGCTTCAAGCATTTCAGAACACATAGCAACAGTTATAAAGTTAACGAAAAATTAATATATCTTGAGGCCTTAAAAGCAATTCGAGATGAAAATGGAAAGAGAAAAAATTATTTTTCTAGAAGAATAAGGAAAGTAAAGCTTATGACTCCGAAATATCTAGATATATATAACAGTTTCTTTTACTTAATTGTGCAAGATAACCAATTCATATTTTCAATTTAGTTTGACATTGGATGCTTTAATTCATTTATTTTCCAGTTTGCATAAAGAACCAAGGAATCTCAACTTTAAATAAGCTTCATTTGAGTGAAAAACCCGTTGTATTACAGCTTAATTCATAAAGATAAAGTATATTCCCCTTCTATATAAAACCTCTCATAGATTTCTTTATTACTGTACGTAACTTTAGCCAAAGCGAATCATTTAAAAGGTAGTCATATTGAAGGCGAGCTTTTTGTGCAAGTAGAAATCACTTATCATACTTCTTTTCCACGAATAATGATTCATGAAAAATTACTCTTATAAGATGCCTTTATTTTCTTAACTTTATAATTAAACACCTCGAAGTTCCAGAAACAAATGATTTGTTATTGATCTTTGTTTTTGTTCTAGAAACGACATAATACCAAATCATTATAAAAATTTTAAAACATTTTGTTTTTATCAAGAATCTCTCTGTGTGTTTGTACAAAAAGTAGAATTTCATAGAAAAGTACCTTCGACAGTTATAAGAAGACAGCTACTATTAAATTATATTTTGAAATGGGTTTTATCTCATAGTAACAGACATGAACTAACGTATAAATAAATAAGAAAGATGGGGTCTTCCAGTTGTATTTAAAACTTACTTATATATATCTACTAAATCGTACTAATGACCGAATGTATGTTGTCCTTTAGAGCTTTAGAAAAAAAATAAATAAAAGTTACATATATCGAACTGGATAGCAGACAAAATTATTTACCCTTAAACTAATAAAACTATATAGAAGTAAAAAGTCATCAACAATTGAGGTATTATAGGGCAATATCTAAGATAGAGAGCTGTTGTAAATTTATTGTACTAAATTGTAGCATTAATCGTCATGTGATTACATGAACTTTAAACGAAAAGTAACTGATGGCATTTTATATTAAATATTTGTAAGCAAAATTATTCACAGCATTTAAAGTGTCTTTCAAATTATGTGCCACAGAACGTAAGGTTTTCGAGTATAACATAGTTCTTTACCTACATCAAGAACAACACACCACAACCAACGATAGAAATAAGGCAAATACACTGTATTCAAATCTCTTAATGACTCATGAGCTTTTATCTAGTGCTTGAAGAACTGTCAAAGAAGTTGTTTTGATTGTTATAATTGTGCTGGATATAAAGAATGACAGGATATACATATAACCAACAACTCAGTAAAACAACCTCTAGGATAAAGCGTTTAGAATTATCCTGGTGAAAAGTTTATAAAGTCTATATGTATACTTTTTCTTTTGTTTCCCGGTAAAGAGAATATTGATTTTCCATGTTGACAATGTCTGTACACTGAATAAATCGGTTTTATTTGTAAAATGATTTCCTGTGAATGGTGTGACCTAAGTTAATGGCAAATGGAATGTAAAAACATACATAATAGAGTCATGGAAGTTGGTATTTATTAGAATTTAGACCACTGAATATTCGATCAAAATTAAAGCGACAACACATTTTTAATGAGCTTAATTAATATGATGTCCGATTTTATTTGCGGTGTGATTTTACATTTTACTGTACTTTGTTGAGATTTTATTATATTTTACTGAATATAATTAGTCTGATTCTATATTTACTGAAATTTGTATTTTATCCTAATGTTTTAAGTACATAATATCTGGATCAATTTTGAGAAAACAGAATAAAAAAGGCACATAATCTGAATTCGTATTATTTTAGATACTTCAATACACTACCACATTTTTATAATACAAACTGTGAATCTGTAAATTTGTTTAGTTTTAATTTGTCGCCTTCTAATTACACAGGCCTGCGATGGTTTTACTGTCTTGAACTTTTTACATGTTCTACCGTAATTCCTGTAAGCTGAGTCCGAAAATGATATCTATTTTTCTCCATCACGTACAGATTTTTTACTAAAACGTCATATGTACTTTTACAATAAGTGAATCATTTTCATTGAAATCGGGTCACATTTTGTTATGCTTAAAATGTTGACAACCACTCGCTATAGATTTCTCTAGACCAATCGCTATGCGAGAGTCTTATCGCTAGTATATAAACGGTTAACGTGTCATTTTTATATAGTATTTGTTTGTGCGTGCACTTTGACATTATTTTTCTCTTTTCAATATTATTTATTTGTCGCTTTGGCAAAAAAAGGTTGTGTAAATGACCCAAACATATTCTGTTATATTTGGGGTAAATTTGTTGCAAAGAAACAAAGGCAAAACATTACAGAATTTGTCAAAAAAGCGTATTACGCGTATCTTGGAATAAAACTTGGGAACCAAGACAAATCATGGGCTCCACACAAAGTTCAGACAATAGACTAGAGGAAAGAAAAAGTCTCTGCCTTTTGGAATTCCAATCGTCTGGCGCGACCCTAGTAACCACGGAGATGGCAAGAATACAGTACTCGAATATATACTTTCTCCAGGGACATCATTGCTACAGAAATCATGAGAAAGAGTTTATACCATACTTTTCGCAAGAAGGTTCACTGGTTTAGTGCAACAATATTGCTGAATTACTACCAATGCTAGGAGCTACAGTCTATGAACCAAGTGAGTGGCGATTGTTCATTGATTCCTCCAAATGAATTATAAAAGGTGTTATTCACAATGGTGACATATATGCATCTGTTCATATTGTTCATTCGGTTTACTTGTAGGAAACGTACAAAAATCTCGAACTTCTTCTTAATAAGTTCAAATATAAAGAACAGGGTTGGCTACTTTGTATGTTCTTGGGTCAACAATCCGGTTATACAAAGTTTCCATGCTTTTTGTGTGAATGGGACAGCAGAGCACGAAATCAGTACTGGATAAAGAAGCAATGGCCACGCAGAGTCAGCCTGATACCAAGATCGAAATATATTGAACGTGAAAGTTTAATTGACACAAATAAAGTCATATTACCCCTACTTCGCATGAAACTGGGCTTGATGAAGCAGTATGTAAAGGCCTTAGACAAAGAAAGCGACTGTTTCAAGTATCTATGTTGGCAATTCCCAGCTCTTTCAGAAGTGAAACTTAAAGAAGGAATTGTTATTGGGCCTCAGATTAGAAAATTGACTTCAGATGAACAGTTTGAAAAAATAATGAGGAAAGTTGAAAAAGAAGCGTGGATTGCCTTTAAAGATGTTATTGACAAATGTTTATGAAGCAACAAGGACCCAAATTATGAAAATATTGTCAATAACATAGTCGATAAATTCAAAGAGTTAGGTTGTAATATGAGCTTTAAAGTTCATTTCTTACACTCATATCCGATATTTCCCTGAAAATCTCGGTGCCGTCAGCGAAGAACAAGGGGAAAGGTTTCATCAAGACATCAACGAAACGGAGAGGAGGTATCAGGGAAGGTGGAACATCAGCATGATGGCTGATTACTGCGGGTCATTGAAACGAGATTCTCCACACGCAATACATAAAAGAAAGACCACAACACGTAGTTTTGAGACTAAAAGACATAGATTTCACAAACACAAAAAATCAGGATGAATGAGAATGCATATTCGTTTAACATCAATGCTCTTCCCTTTTCTTCAGTTTGTTTTTATTTTTGTTAACAAACGTAATAATAAAAAATGTTCATTGTGGTAAACGAAATAATAATTTGATCTAAATAAGAGTTTTTTTATCCCGATTTGTAAAAAACCCTTACGTGATAGAAAAAAAAACTATCAATTTCGAAATCTGCGTAGCTGAATAATGGGGAATCAGTTATTAAAACCCAAACATATTTTATGAAGTTTAAGTTCGCAGGTTTGTGTGCTGAATACTGGAAATCCAATGTTATTTAATTCATCTAATATTACGTACGTAATACGTTTTTGTGCGACATATTGGAACTTGCATAATAAAAGCTTTGCTGTAATGGTCATATAGATTTATTTTCCTTTTATGTAAGAAGTTCACTTATTTTTCACAAGGTAGTTACAAAACTAGTAAACAAAGTGGCAGGCACTTTGCCTTCCATGTGATTAATATTGCTAAAGAATATTGCTGAGAAAGCATAATGTCATTTTGTTTTAGTCCCTGTTTTTAGACTTTGATAGATTTACCAGGTGCTTCTAAAGTTCGTAATATATGTGCTAGTTCGTGAGTAAATTGTGAAGGAAAGAAGAAGAAGAAATCTAAATAAACAGTCATCGAAAAAGTGTTCGTGTCCATTTGTAACCAAAAGACAATGAAATAAGACAGATTTATTTAAAACTGACACAGAAAACTGCTCAGCGTTTTATTAATGTATCATATCGTAAAGAAAACGACAAAAGGTGCCCATGTTGAAAATGTGGTTGCAAACAATGAAAAAGGATGGTAGATGAGCATAAGCTTTTTTTTAAAATAATCATTGAAAGTCACAGATTTTCTGATGAACAACAAGGGTTTATGCCACTTCTGAAATTCTCATAACTCCTAGTCTTCATTATCTCTTGGGATATTTTATTTTTTTTTCGCGAGAACGCTCTTTGATAAAGATGCCGGGTGCAAAGACATTTCATCTTGTATGAAATGAAGTCAATCCATAGAGACTTAGAAAGAAACAGTTGACCAAGTTGTCTCCTAAGGCTCACGTCTTACAATGATGATCAAAACATTTTGCTATTTTCTTTCTTTTTACACAGAAACTCATTTTATATAGTTTCATATTTATCTATGGTTATGCGTTTCAACAGTGAATATAATTGAGTACTAGAAAACTGGAAAATTATAGCATATTGTTACTCTTCAAGCTCGCATTAAATATGACATTCTTACTGTATACTTTCCTCTATTTAAAGTAAATTCTGCTTAAATGAACAATAACAGTTGAGCCTGCATTCAAGAGTAAAATAATATACTTTTATATTTATAATGATAATCTTGCTGCATTACTCGCAAATATGTCATTATTTTTTGCAAGATAGGTTAAAAGCTAGAAATAAAAATAGTAACTGTATGCATAGAAAAACAAATGGACTAAAAAAACGTTTAAAGTCCAAAACACGTATGGTTGAACTGAATATCTACAGTGTTTGTTTGCGTAAAGATTTGGTACAAAGCTACGCAAGATCTACCTGCGCATAGCCGTTCCTAATTTTGAACTGATAAACTAAATAAAAAGTAGCTAGTCAACAGCACCCACTGCCAACACTTGAAGCTGACCAAAGAGTGGGATACGCCCGTCACTATTAGAGCGTGGCTATGGCCCCGAGTGCTATCGTTGATGCAACGGCTTGCGAACCACGGACCCTCGGATTCACAGCATAGGTATGCTAACAGCTAGGCCAAGCCCGCGTGGAAAATATAAATTTTATAAATTTTCTTTGTAAGCACCTTTAATAAAAGTTGAAATGAAAAATCTTACAAATGAAGTCCTTGAGTAGAACTTATAAAATGAAATCGCTAAATATCATCGAATGTAAAAAACGGTACCCTACAGAATGCTATTGTTTCAAATAAAATTTCATCTATCTATATCGTTACCAGTTTCTTAATAACATCTTGTGTCTGTCAACTCATCATTTAATTTCTGTAGTGTATATTGGTGTATAGAAGACATATTAATACTAGAAATAAACGACCTTATAACAGCAAAATATTGTTTTTATTTAATTTGGCAAAGTTTCGCTTTACAACTTCTGCAGAAGTGTTCACTAAAATACAAACCGAAACTAACAGTACAAGGATTTGTACTTTCAGTTTCGGTTTTTGGTTTAGAGAACGCTTCTGAAGAAGCTATAAAGCGAAACGTTGACTGTCTATATAAATAAAAACAACATGTTGATGTTATAAGGTCGTTTATTTCCAGCATTAATATATTGTGTCTGTCATTTAAACTTAGCTTTTAAAATGCTTAGTGTTACGACAGTTTGTTTTCCAAACAAGGTCTACATGTTCAATGGTTTGTCGGTAACTTGTTTGTTGTTCGTTGTTTTTTTAGAGTTTAGCGGAAAATAAGATTTACTGAAATAATTACAAATTAATTATAAAGTCATTATGGGTATTTGAAACAAGTTTTAAGACGAATCAAGTGACATACAGAAGAAAAAAAAAGAGTGCCTACTTTAATAAGGTTCACAGGGTGTGGCATGGTGGTTAAGTGCTCGACTCGCAATCTCCGGGTCGCGAGTTCGAATCCTGACACCGAACATGCTCGCCCTCTTTCAGCTCCAGAGACATTATAATGTGTCGATCAATACCACTTGTTGTTAGTAGAAATAGCCAACTAACAGCAGGCGGTGGATGGTGTTGATTAGCTGCTTTCCCTCTAGTCTATCACTTCTAAATTAGGGACGGCTAGCGCAGATAGTCCTCGAATAGCTTTATGCAAAGTTCCCAAAACAAACAAAGCATTTTTGTTATGAAGATCTTAAGAAAGTAGGAAAATACACTTATACAGCCAAACTGAATAAATCCTGTCACACCACCCTTTCACCATGTGTGTGTGTGGGGGGGGGTATAAGTGACGGTCAATCACACTTTTTGTTATGAAGATCTTAAGAAAGTAGGATAATACACTTATACAGCGTATCGAATAAATCCTGTCACACCACACTTCCACCATGTGTGTGTGGGGGGGTATAAGTGACGGTCATTCACACTTTTTGTTAGTAAAAGAGTAGCCCAACAGTTGATGGTGGGTGATGTTGACTAGCTGCCTCCCCTCTAATCTGAGTGATCTTTCTTAAGCACAACGGTCTGTCTGTGCTGTGCCCACCACAGGTATTGAAACCACATTTTTCTTGTTTCTTTTCTTTTTGAATTTCGCGCAAAGCTACACAAGGGCTATCTGCACTAGCCGTCCCTAATTTAGCAGTGTAAGACTAGAGGGAAGGCAGCTAGTCATCACCACCCACCGCCAACTCTTGGGCTACTCTTTTACCAACGAATAGTGGGATTGAACGTAACATTATAACGCCCCCACGGCTGAAAGGGCGAGCATGTTTGGTGGGACAGGGATTCGAACTCGCGACCCTCAGATTGCGAGTCGAGCGCCTTATCCACCTGGCCATGGCCACATTTTTAGCGTCGTAAGCTTTCTAACTTATCGCTAGGCCATTGGGAGGCCCCATAAAAATATGAGACAAAATCGAGATGTCTTTGTGTTTTTAACCCTATTTGGTAAGTTTAAATCAAAGAGACAGTTATCACATCCTCCAGTTTAATTAATGTCGTGTGAGCTATAAAACTCAACATCGACAGTGTCTCAGGGTTCATAACTAAAAACAAGGGATGATATTATATAATGAGATTAATGCATCTAGTCCAATTATTATTTGCTTTGCTACTGGCTTTTCACTGAAATTTACATATTTTTGTGTGCATGTTTAACATAATTTTTATATAAGTGAAAACAGTAAAATAGCTGATACTGTGAAGTAGCTGGCGAAGTTCATTGATCATAAATAATATTGACATACAAAACTTACCATAAAGAAAACTCTTACATAATTCGTTACGGATTCTGAAACATCTCAAAGCCTTCTGCACAAAATGTTGTAATTATATTTCAAAAATGTGAAAAGTGATCTCATATGTTTCGATGAACTGAAAGCAGCTAAATCGTGTAGGTTAAACTCAGAATTACTACTGCAAATCTTATAGTTATCACTATTGAGCAACAGAATTAAATAAAATTACGTTGACTACATGTTTTCGATATTAATGAATACTTTAATGACATTACTCAAGTATGTTTTATATAATTTTGTTCCCACTTGACCTCACATACTTGAGAATATTTTTCGTATTTAATATTCTCAGAGACTCCAAGTTTAATCATTTCCATCCCTAAATTACAACTGCTCACCAGTCAACAGCATCCCCTACTTGTCATCGAATAGCAAGATGTATTGTTGCATTTATAACGCCCCCACAGCTAAAACTGTAGATCTTATTCAGATGCATATGTTGGCTCGAACTGTAGATATTCAGATCAGTAGCCCGGCACGCGCTAGCTAGGCCACATACCCTGACCAAATTGAAGGAAATGACAGTTAAATTTTTGGGAGAATATTGATAAGACAAAGTAACCGTTTTATTCAGAAATATTCTTAAATACAATTTCACTTGAAAACCACGAAGTTTCAACTGCTATATTAAAAAAAAAATTCTAAAAATTACTTTGCTTTGGAGTAAACTATTTGTTCATGGTTCATAAATTTTTATAGTCTAGTGATCATAAAATAGAAAATCATCAGCTATGAAGTGAAAGTTTTAGAAAGTCACATAATGTTTATATATTCTTTAATTTTAGAATCCATAACCCTGGGAAAAGAGGTTGCGATAAAAACTTTAACTTTAGAGCATAGTCTCATACTTTTACGTAGATCAACTAAAATTTGAAGAGATTGGTTTGTTTGTTTTGAATTTCGCGCAAAGCTACACGAGGGCTATCTGCGCTAGCCATCCCTAATTTAGCAGTGTAAGACTAGAG
>NW_013665990.1:123772-129780 GCF_000517525.1 Limulus polyphemus
TCTTGGGCTACTCTTTTACCAACGAATTGTGGGATTGACCGTCACATTATAACGTTCCCATAGCTGAAAGAGCGAGCATGTTTGGTGTGACGAGGATTCGAACCCGCAACCCGCAGATTGCGTGTCGAGTGCTCTAACCACCTGGCCATGCCGGCCGAAGAGATTGGATTTTACAAAAGTGAGGATTAATCTTCTTTTCAAGCAGTTATCTAATAAAACAACGTGACATAGCTTGGTGTTTAGGGCACTTGACTCGCAATCTACGAGTCACGGAATCGAAATCTGGCATTGATCGTGCTCGCCCTTCAGCCGTGGAGGCGTTATATAGTAACGTTCAATCCCGTTATTATTTGGAAAGGAGTAGTGCTAGAGTTGGCGGTGGGTTGCCTGTTCTTGGGTTGGCAGTTCATAATTAGAGACGGCGGCAGACAGCCTCAGAAGCGTTGTCACAGACAAACAATCTAATGAAAATGAAACTTTACGTTAGTGAAAGTCATTCGGGAACATAACTATACACAATCAAACCAACTGAAGATTAAAATGTGTACTAACCACAAAACATCACAGACATATGGAAGAAGGCAAATTCGTTTGAAAGTTCAAATGGAAATATTTATAGAACACCTTACTCTGATTACCCTGATTACTCTGTTGAGACAGGAAAACTCGAAGAAAGAAACAAACTTTAAATTGAATATTGATTCTAAAATTCTTCTGGTTTTGACAGGAACATTTTATCTAAAAATATTGTAGTTGATTCAGTGGTGTAGGAAGGAGCTGCAAAGAATTTACAACGAGAGATTGAAAGTATAAGGAGCCGCTTAAAGCAACTCCCATTCTGCCAAAGGCAGCTCGATCTAGTGGGGACTGGAGGCATGCCCCCCGAGAAAATTAAAATAGTAATATAATTTATAGTTGCTATTCGAGTCAAATATGTAAAAGTAGGGGTGCTACAGCACCCCCGGTTGTGACGCCTGTGAGCTGATAGGTAAAATAGTGATTTTAAACTAAACAACTGAAAAAAAAGAGTCTATGCATCTAGTGAGTTGTGAGAAATCGCTGCTTCACACAAGTACGTTTGCTGAATGAAGAAAAGAGAGCTATACCAAAAATATTTCTACATTATTTCATAGCAAGCCCATCGGCATTAATGGTGTTTATGTTCTATGGACATCAGTATCGGTACGGCACTAAAGAAATATACAGCTGATACAGAAACGTTTGGTTAATGGTTTTTAAACTATTTTATCTGCGTTTGTAAATTATTTCTTCTTTATTTAGGGTAATCTACAGACTTAAAATAAATCGTGTTGCCTAATATTTTGGATTTTTCATGGTAGAACGGACTATTCATTTTTGGAAAAAATAGTTAAATGATGCCGGAATCAATTGGAAATATTATATAACGTATTTCACCAAATTATCCACTCATCATTCTTACTTACGTGGATTTCGGTTTAAATCCATCACACTGTTCAGTCATTGTTTCACTTGGTTAGCAGATAATATAATCGCCTAAGCCTAATCATTAGTTAAATACTAATTGTCACTATAGTATGGAAACATATTATGCTAATATAATAATATGTTGGCAAACAACGATTTATAATAATAAATAAGTGATATATATTTTTGGAGGAACATACTACGTGTTTCAACAGAATTTCTTATTTATGCTTATAAATCGTTGTTTGCCAACTTATTATTAATTATCAGTTAGTTTTTTTCTCTCTCTTATTTCCTGCCTTCTTCAGAGGAGACAAGAAAAATACTACATGGTGGCAGGAACTGAAATACAAGTCTGGGTCTTTCTACCGGTACAGTAGATGCGCTATATATTCGCCTGGCCTTTTCCTGCTTCTTAATTATACTACTATTTGGATATCTTCAAGAAGAATATCCAAGTTTTCTTTACTTCTAAGTTAGAGTGAATGTGATATCAGTTAGTTTGATGTAGGAGGCTAATTTTTCTTGTATGGTTCATATTTTATCATTTCAACATTATTCTACTTAATTTTGTAATCACATTCTCCCACATCATGTCTTGGAGTCCTCATTCATGTATGTGTATGTTTATATTGTTTTTGTTCTTAACTAGATCTTTAGGTGATTTGATGGTCATTAACTTTATGCTTTTTGAAAATATTTTGAAAATTTTCTGAAAGATCTTTAACGTAAAAAACATAGTTATACGTTCAGTATTTTTTCGTGCTTATTCTTGGCGCTTGCTTTCTTCAGCAAGACTTAAGTGATCAGAGAGGTCACTAACTATGATAATTATTGGTATCTAATCGATACAATATTATATAAGTATACGATATAATGGTTCGCAATCTTTCAAATGTTGCAGGAAATTTTTCTTTCAATATATTTTCTGAAGGAGGTTTAGGTTCTATACTTCTAAATAAAGAATTGTCTCTTTATGATTTGGTTAAAGTATTTCACAGAATGTTGTTTAATTTATAAATGTTTATTTATACTTTCATTTGATTACCATCCATCTCGTTGTCGGTAGTTTAAGATTTACATACACGGTAGATATCAGATCTCATGGTTTGGCTGTTGTAAAGCATAAATCTTTTATCTTCATGAGCTCTTTAAATGAAAACCAAAAGGTTAATATCGAACTAACTACTTTTCGTGACAGGATCAAATGAATATTTAAAGTTCAGCCCTGAAAATTTATTTCTAATAAGCAACTTTCATTTAAACAAGATTTTCCTGAAACATATCTGGAGAAAATTATGGATGCATCCTACTAAAATGATCTTAGCTTCTTACTGGTGAGTATCTTTACCTTCTTGGATCCCAACTAATATTTTGAAAAACACATTTATCGAACAATATATTCTATTTTAAACACTAATGGTTAGGGAAATGCAACATCTGTATTTAAATTTTAATTTATGAAAATCATTAATAACGTGATAATCAGTATCCCATTAAATTATAAATAAATAAATAAATTTAAAACAGAGTTGTTTTTTTTCCAATCACATGTAAATTAGGTACCTTTACGAACAGATCAGAAAATAAAAATAAATGTCCATTAAGTTTTACCATTTTCATATTTTCTTGATTTTTGGAAATATCATGTATTTCTCATTTCTTCATTTTTACTGAATATTCATTATTCCAACACAAAATCTCCTTTGTTGTTAATCAATAATGGTTGACTTAATTCCAACAATCTAAACATTACTTGTCCTCAGCTGGTTTTAATCCCGTACATTGTAAGAGGACATGTTTGACAAACGATGTAATGAACTTAAGTATTATTGATTTCTCTAGCGTATTCGTCATATACGTCAACTTTTTCTACATTTTTCTTTTTTAACAAGAAGGTAACTTAATCAAACCAGTTACATCACTGTTAGTTTTCTTCGCAAATAAATATATCTAAAAATATAAACGTAAGTCGTAAAATGGTAAGAAAAAGGAGCTTAAACAGATTACCTATATATTGTTCCTATTGATTATATGGATAAAATCGATACATTTATCTATGTTGTTGTTTTTTCCATTAGATCCAAATTTAAACAAAAATTATAATTCTGAAATTGAAATGGAGAGTTTTTTTTTAGACTGTAGACTACATATAATCCACAAATCATGTAAAACCGGTATTGAAACTGTCTCCAAACGCTTTTCATCCTCATCTATTAATTCCAATAACTTCCTGCCTATTACAAGGTTCATACATTTGGTGGTGGTTACAACAAAATTTGAAAATAGTTTGTTTTCTTATATTACGCATATGCCGACAAACAGCTTTAGTTTCTTGTACAAAGGAAGCTACTCTGATAAGAAAATTCACTTTATTATCAACACGTGCTATGCTTTTGATCCAACTCGACTAGTTACATGATTATTAACTTACCTACTTTATACACAAGACAAGAAGACCGTATGAATAATACGCACTATACTGGCGACGTTTGAGCATTTTTGTAGTATATATAAAGTTGTTTCACACTGCAGTTTATAAAGTGATATTACACTTATTTAAACCTCTTTCAAGTAGGTTTATGCCTGTCAAATGTAGTATTGGGTTGTTGTGATGTAATTAATACATTTATTCTTTGTAAAACCTCAAGGTAATCTACGCAAACATCACAGACATCTTTGACAGAAACTCTCGAACTGATTTTGTGTTATCACTACCAAGCGACTGGTGTCTGCCTGTCCGCTACAAAACAAATTTCAGCTCTCCGACCTCTGATCACCACGAAACCTTCAGGGGGTGTTAAGAGATGTTCTGGGGTGTTAAGTATGTCCCAGAGATATTCCAAAATCATTTCCCAGTTAATTTTATTCTTTCACGAATTTGTCAGCCATTTCAATATTTTCCTCTTAGCGACAAATTCCAGGACTCTGATCCCTATGAAACTTCTAGGGATTCTTTGTTATGGGTAAGAATGTCAGAATACCCAGAAGAACAAGATAGAAAGTATGTTGAAAATAGTTACACCAATATGAAGAATTTGGTCAGTATCTGGAAATTGTTTTGCAAGTATTCATATAGATCGACATGAAGACCGTCCTTACTTTCCATTGAAGCTAGAATCTCTGCTTGTTAAAAAGAAGAAGAATAATGAAAACTGTAAAAACAATATATAACTAATCACTCTATCGATTGAAAACATTAATTAATAAATGCAACATTTTTAGTAACCACAACGTAAACAACTTTGTACGTGAACACTTACATGTTAATGATTTGTTTTGCGTGTTCAGTAATGTCTATGTATTAAACTTTCTGAACAGACAGGTATTATTGCAATCTAAAATTTGTATTTCCTACTGATATCCTCTCATATCATTCTAACATAATGTATACCAAAGAACATTAATAATATTTTCTCTCAGTATATTTAAAATAGAAGTAAATCTAAGCACACTATGATATTATGCTCATGACAGCCGGGCGACAACACATGTACATTATGTTAGAAGCAGAAAAATGAGCATTATCGCTACGAATTTCACGAACACGAGAAAACACTAATGGAATGAAAGGCACTGTTGTTTGAAAAAGATAGGATAACATTCAGGATAAATTATCCTCTGTCACGAAAGAGTACAGTTAAATTCTATGTTAAAAATTCTTGAAATTAATAGACTATTTTAGATTGGTCTTGCTTACAAAATGAAAATTCTGACTTTTATTGATATTGATTTATCTTATGCAATCATGATATTTTAAAGCCATTCTATGTTATTATAATTATGTAAATCAATTTTAGAAAGCAAACGATATATTTGGCTTGTCCAAAACTTTGAGATATATCAGTCTTATCGTACTTTATGTTTTAAGTCAGTATCTTGGTTGGTAAAAAAAAATCATTCGTTTATTAGATTATCTATACAACACAAAATTATAAATCTTTCAGGAAAAAATACTGTCGTGTTCGTTGCTAGTCTCTTCATGAGAAAATGTGGGCTTTTTACAACTAAATATTGAAGGGAAATACGTGATTTTTTTATCTCTATGAGAGCAAATCAGATTATTAGATTATTTTGCCGCAACTTGCTAAATACAAGAGACAGAATAACGTAATTACAATCTACTTAGATTTCCATTACTTGAAGAACAAGTAAATAGAACAAAGCTCACTACGAAAAATAAGCAAAGAAAGCTTTGTTTGTTCGTGCTATAGAGCAAAGCCACACATTGGACTATCTGAGCTGTGCACACAACGGGTATCGAACCTTGCTTTTAATGCTATAAGCTCTCACGTTTAACGTTAAACCACTGTGTCATTTTGATAGTGTTTTATAATGCATGTTTCATATTTTTTTATAACTTACGAATATATTTGACTATCGTATACGAAAATAAGAGGTATTATCTTACTATATGTGTTTAATACTACATTATTTTTTTATAACATCAGACTTCACGCCATGTATTTCGTACTATTACAATACCGAATAATATGTTTTTTTGAAGAAACCTATATATATATATATATATATATATATATATATACAACGTATTTAAAGAA